>NC_069501.1:751515239-751815239 GCF_027579735.1 Bombina bombina | reverse complement strand
TAAGGCTGGCCGGGAGCGATGGTGGTGCAAGGGTCTTGAGGCCCCCTATACCTTGAAGGCGGTGAGATCTGGGATTGGGTAAATTGTGCACTGAAAGACCGTGACCCGGCAGGATCCCTTTAGCCTGCCGGACTGTGTGAACTGTACCACATTGAAACCTACAGGGACTGCGCTCTCATGTTATAAAGCCTGGGGGTAATTGTGGGATCAGTGAGTGGGATCTATGCGACTTCTTTACAACTGTGATAGCCACGATTAAGTGTTAAAGCCCAGTATGTCCTCCGGATATCGCCAGCAATTCTCGCTGCTAATTTTGGAACTTTATGCTGAGTTGTATTTTCAATGTACATTGCTCTATTTCAGTTGTGCATTCCTGTTGAACCAGACTGCAGCCCCATAAATATATTCCCTTGGATGCAATAGCACCTCTACTTTAATTTAACCCTCTCCTCAGTATACTGTTGGAATTTGCTTGAACTTGCCATATATGTGCCTCCATTGGTAGGGGTGGGTAGGGGGTTTACACCTCATTATAGCTAATCTGCCACAAGATTTAATTAAGTTACCTAGATGGGCCTCTCTGCCTTAGTATAATTTTTTAGTAGCCTTAACGTGCTGTCTGCGGCCGAGACAGTACGTGTGGCCCATAATTTTTCCCCAGAGCTCTGGTAATGTATTGAGATACATGGAGATCTTAGGTGAATTCTGTCTGTGCACGTGGCCTAGATATGCCCTAAGCTCATTAACTAGCTTGGGTGCAGATGGAACTCGCATAGTGTGGCAGGACCCATACCTTTCTCAATTTGGGTTGAAGTAAACCTCTATCCTAGAATCCATGGTATTCTGTGTGGGTTTTCCCTCTAAGTCCAAGGGAAAGTTTACCCTGTTTTGTTCTGGCATGTAACTGCATATTAGATTAGTGGCTGCGTTGGGACCATAAGTAGTCTCCTTTGCCTATTAGTAAGTTTAAATTTCTGGGGATTAAATGTTTAATTATTGAGTTCATGTTTTTTAGAACAAAGTATATGCAACTCATAATACTAATTTTCTTGTTCTTTGAATGTTCTGATGTAACTGTATGAAGCTAGTGATGTAATATGTTTGAAGCACTTGCTAGCAGGTTTTAGTATTTTACTTAATTTACTTTGTAATTTGAGGCTTACACAAGCCTTTAGTAACCTTTAGGGTATCTGGAGATTGTTATGTCACTTAATTAAAGATCCTGCTGAACACTCCAGGGACTAACACAAGCCTGCAAAATGTTTTATTTTGGCTAATGAAGCTAGACTTACAATCAGATATATTATTGAAGGTGTTGTACCTGTCCTGTTTTCATGCACTTCAATTATTGAGTTCATGTTTTTTAGAACAAAGCATATGTAATTCACAATACTAATTTTCTTGTTCTTTGAATGTTCTGATGTAACTGTATGAAACCAGTGATGTTATATGTTTGATGCACTTGCTTGCAGGTTTCAGTATTTTACTTAATTTACTTTGTAATTTAAGGCTTACACAAGCCTTTAGTAACCTTTAGGGTATCTGGAGATTGTTATGTCACTTAGTTTAAGATCCTGCTGAATACTCCAAGGACCAACACAAGCCCGCAAAATGTTTTATTTTGGCTACTGAAGCTAGGCTTACAATCAGATGTATTGTTGAAAGTGTTGTACCTGTCCTGTTTTCATGCACTTAAGTAAAAATGAGGTAATGCTCATGGCTCGATGGTATATGCTTGGATTGAGCTAAGTCCAGATTCTTCAGTTGTTAAGACATGCTTGTTTAATGCACCTTGTAAAACGTAATGTTTGCCATATGGGCATGTTGCCATGATAAAGCTGTAAGAAGTTTCCATTTTTGTTTGACATCTTACCTCAATAAAAATTATTTAAAAAAAAAAAATACAATGCAATAGCACATAGTCTGAACTTCCAATGAGCAGTAGTTTTTTCTGACAAATTAAAAAGTTTCATGTGTCATGTGACAGCCATCAGTCAATCACAAATTCATATTCTGTGAATTCTTGCACATGCTCAGTAGGAGCTGGAGACTCAAAACGGGAAAATATAAAAAGACTGAGTACATTTTGTTTATGGAAGTAAATTGAAAAGCTGTTTTAAAGGGACATGAAACCCAACATTTTTCTTTCATGATTTAGATAGATAATACAATTTTAAACAACTTTCTAATTTACTTATATTATCTAATTTTTTTTTATTCTCTTGGGCCTAGATTTAGAGTTAGGCGGTCGCCGTCAAAACCAGCGTTAGAGGCTCCTAACGCTGGTTTTTACCGCCCGCTGGTATTTGGAGTCAGCCAGGAAAGGGTCTAATGCTCACTTTGCAGCTGCGACTTTTCCATACCGCAGATCCCCCTACGCCATTTGCGCATCCTATCTTTTCAATGGGATCTTTCTAACGCCGGTATTTAGAGTCGTGGCTGAAGTGAGCGTTAGAAATCTAACTCCAGCCGCAGAAAAAAGTCAGTAGTTAAGAGCTTTCTGGGCTAACGCCGGTTTATAAAGCTCTTAACTACTGTGCTCTAAAGTGCACTAACACCCATAAACTACCTATGTACCCCTAAACCGAGGTCCCCCCACATCGCCGCCACTCTATTAAATTTTTTTAACCCCTAATCTGCCACTCCGTACACCGCCGCCAGCTACGTTATCCCTATGTACCCCTAATCTGCTGCCCCTAACATCGCCGACCCCTATATTATATTTATTAACCCCTAATCTGCCGCCCCCGCTATCGCTGACACCTGCATATTATTATTAACCCCTAATCTGCCACTCCGTACACCGCCGCAACGTACATTATACCTATGTACCCCTAATCTGCTGCCCCTAACACCGCCAACCCCTATATTATATTTATTAACCCCTAATCTGACGCCCCCAACGTCGCCTCCACCTACCTACAATAATTAACCCCTAATCTGCCGACCGGATCTCACCGCTACTATAATAAATATATTAACCCCTAAAGCTGGTAAGGTAAAAGAGCTTTTTTAATTTAGAATAGGGTAGGGCCTTTTTTTATTTTGGGGGGCTTTGTTATTTTATTAGGGGGCTTAGAGTAGGTGTAATTAGTTTAAAATTGTTGTAATATTTTTCTAATGTTTGTAAATATTTTTTTATTTTTTGTAACTTAGTTCTTTTTTATTTTTTGTACTTTAGTTAGTTTATTTAATTGTATTTATTTGTAGGTATTGTATTTAATTAATTTATTGATAGTGTAGTGTTAGGTTTAATTGTAGATAATTGTAGGTATTGTATTTAATTTAGTTATTAACTATTTAATAGCTATTGTACCTGGTTAAAATAATTACAAAGTTGCCTGTAAAATAAATATTAATCCTAAAATAGCTATAATATAATTATAATTTATATTGTAGCTATATTAGGGTTTATTTTACAGGTAAGTATTTAGCTTTAAATAGGAATAAGTTATTTAATAAGAGTTAATTTATTTTGTTAGATTAAAATTATATTTAATTTAGGGGGATGTTAGTGTTAGGGTTAGACTTAGCTTTAGGGGTTAATACAGTTATTATAGTAGCGGTGAGATCCGGTCGGCAGATTAGGGGTTAATAATTGTAGGTAGGTGGAGGCGATGTTTGGGGCGGCAGATTAGGGGTTAATAAATATAATATAGGGGTCGGCGGTGTTAGGGGCAGCAGATTAGGGGTACATAGGGATAATGTAGGTTGCGGCGGTGTACGGAGCGGCAGATTAGGGGTTAATAATAATATGCAGGGGTCAGCGATAGCGGGGGCGGCAGATTAGGGGTTAATAAGTGTAAGGTTAGGGGTGTTTAGACTCGGGGTACATGTTAGAGTGTTAGGTGCAGACTTAGAGAGTGTTTCCCCATAGGAAACAATGTAGCTGCGTTAGGAGCTGAACGCTGCTTTTTTGCAGGTGTTAGGTTTTTTTTCAGCTCAAACAGCCCCATTGTTTCCTATGGGGGAATCGTGCACGAGCACGTTTTTGAAGCTGGCCGCGTCCGTAAGCAACGCTGGTATTTAGAGTTGCAGTGGCGGTAAATATGCTCTACGCTTTTTGGAGCCTAACGCAGCCATTCTGTGAACTTAAAAGGTGCGGGAGAAAAAAAAGCCAGCGTAGCTAACGCACCCCTTTGGCCGCAGAACTCTAAATCTAGCCGTGTGTTTCTAACTGAAGACATGGGTGAGCCAATGACAATTGGTATATATGCAGCCACCAATCAGCAGCTAGAACCTAGGTTTGTTGCTGCTCTTCAGCTTACCTAGATAAACCTTTAAGCAAAGGATAACAAGAGAAGGAAGCAAATTAAATAATAGAAGTAAATTGGAAAGTTGTTTAAAATTGAATTCTCTGTCATAATCATGAAATAATTGTTTTGGGTTTCATGTCCCTTTAAGTTTTATGCTCTATCTGAATCATGAAAGTTTAATTTTGACTTGAGTGTCCCTTTAAGCTTATATATTTGTACCAACGTTTGCAAATTATATGCAGTTACATTACACTCATTAATAGTAATGATTTTCCAATTTATTTAACTAAAAATGTGATTAAAATCTAATTATATTTTGAGATATTATCAAATAACTGTGATTATGATGTTATGTTGCCCCTGGTCAGTATCACAATTAGTGACCAGCTCTCCATAAAGTCATTAGCAAGCAAACCTCAATATAAAAAAAGAGTTGGACGCCCCTGACTGAGTTCAGTGCAGGAGCTCATTTGCCTTTTTCTGTTTAGTCACAACATATGACACAGGTACATCTGCTCAAAGAGTCATGAAACCCATCATTTTTCTTTTATGATTCAGATAGAGAATACAATGTTAATAAAGTTTCAAATTGACTTCTATTATTAAATTTGCTTTGTTTGCTTGTTTTTCTTTGTTGAAGAGATATCTAGATAGGTAGCGTGCACATGTGTGGAGCATTACATAACAGGTAATAGTGCTGCCATCTAGTGCTCTTACAGACACATGCACACTCCTGAACTTTCATTCCTGCTTTTTAACAAAGGATAACAAGAAAACGCAGAAAATGTTGTAGTAGAAATAAATTGGAATGTTCTTTAAAATGAAATGCTCTATCAGGAAAGAATTTTTTTTTTTTTGACCCTTTAAGTATATTTTAATTTTAAACGACAATGGATTTGCAAAAACCATGCAAAGTTAGCAATGCAGGGTGTAAAAAAAGCTTTAAAGGGATATGAAACCAAAAAATGTTCTTTCATGATTTGGATAGAGCATGCGATTTTAAACAACTTCCAAATACTAATGGTATCAAACGTTCTTTGTTGTCTTGGTTTCTTTTGTTTAAAATCAGGGACATTTGCTCAGGAACGAGCATGTGTCTTTAGCATTACAGGTGAAACTCGAAAAATTAGAATATCGTGCAAATGTTCATTTATTTCACTAATGTAACTTAAAACGGGAAACTAATATATGAGATAGACTCATTACATGCAAAGCAAGATAGTTCAAGCCGTGATTTGTCATAATTGCGATGATTATGGCTTACAGCTCATGAAAACCCCAAATCCACAATCTCAGAAAATTAGAATATTGTGAAAAGCTGCAATATTCTAGGCTCAAAGTGTCCCACTCTAATCAGCTAATTAAGCCATAACACCTGCAAAGGGTTCCCGAGCCTTTAAATGGTCTCTCAGTCTGGTTCAGTAGGAATCACAATCATGGGAAAGACTGCTGACCTGACAGTTGTGCAGAAAACCATCATTGACATCCTCCATAAGGAGGGAAAGCCTCAAAAGGTAATTGCAAAAGAAGTTGGATGTTCCCAAAGTGCTGTATCAAAGCACATTAATAGAAAGTTATGTGAAGGGAAAAGTGTGGAAGAAAAAGGTGCACAAGCAGCAGGGATGACTGCAGCCTGGAGAGGATTGTCAGGAAAAGGCCATTCAAAAGTGTTGGGGACTTTCACAAGTAGTGGACTGAGGTTGGAGTCAGTGCATCAAGAGCCACCACACACAGACGGATCCTGGACATGGGCTGCAAATGTCGTATTCCTCTTGTCAAGATACTCCTGAACAACAAACAACGTCAGAAGCATCTTACCTGGGCTAAAGAAAAACAGACCTGGTCTGTTGCTCAGTGGTCCAAAGTCCTCTTTTATGATGAGAGCAAATTTTGCATCTCATTTGGAAACCAAGGACCCAGAGTATGGAGGAAGAATGGAGAGGCACACACTGCAAGATGCTTGAAGTCCAGTGTGAAGTTTCCACAGTCTGTGTTGATTTGGGGAGCCATGTCATCTGCTGGTGTTGGTCCACTGTGCTTCATTAAGTCCAGGGTCAACGCAGCCGTCTACCAGGAGATTTTGGAGCACTTCATGCTTCCTTCCGCAGACGAGCTCTATGGGGATGCTGACTTCATTTTCCAGCAGGACTTGGCACCTGCCCACACTGCCAAAAGCAACAAAACCTGGTTCAATGACCGTGGGATTACTGTGCTTGATTGGCCAGCAAAGTCACCTAACCTGAACCCCATAGAGAATCTATGGGGCATTGCCAAGAGAAAGATGAGAGACATGAGACCGAACAATGCAGAAGAGCTGAAGGCCGCTATTATTGCATCCTGGTCTTCCATAACACCTCAGCAGTGCCACAGGCTGATAGCTCCCATGCCACACCGCATTGAGTACATACAGTATGCATGCTTATACTTTTCAGAGGTCCGATATTGTTCTATGTACAATCCTTGTTTTATTGATTGCATGTAATATTCTAATATTCTGAGATTGTGGATTTGGGGTTTTCATGAGCTGTAAGCCATAATCATCACAAGTAGGACAAATCACGGCTTGAACTATCTTGCTTTGCATGTAATGAGTCTATCTCATATATTAGTTTAACCTTTCAAGTTGCATTAGTGAAATAAATTTTGCACGATATTTAAATTTTTTGAGTTTCATCTGTATATGTCAGCAATTTTACAAGAAAGTTATCCATATGCAAGAGCTCTAGGTGTTAGCACTGTATATTGCCATGTTGTGCTTCAAACAACTACCTAGGTAACTATTCAACAAATAACATGGGAACAATGTTATAAAGTAAATAAAGTTATGAAGTAAATTGGAAACTTTTTTTTACAATTGTTTGCTCTTTCTGAGTCACAAAATAATTTTGGGGGGTTTCATATCCCTTTAATAATTTTTTAGGGCTATTGGATTTTATTATTATATGTTATTTTATTTTTTCCTATTTCCTATTAATTAAAGGGAAAAGTAAACACCTTGAGATTTTTTTATAAAAAAAAATTAGTAATGCACAATGAAACTTTGCAATATATTTTCATTATTTATTTTGCCTCTTTTTCATGTAATTTAGCTCTGAAAATTCTAATTCTCAGTACATGAAATGCACCCTGCTGATTTTTCAAGGCTAACTATGCAACATATATGTCCTTAATTGGCTTTATCATATAACAATTGAAAAATGTGGCATTTTTTACTATCTTTATTACAGTAGCTAGCTGTGTAGTCTGTAGACTAAAGCACAAATTGGATCCTCCAAATAAGGCTAATGATGGGTGGAGTTCGGCTATTTAAAAATTATGGCAGTAAAATAAATGACAATTTGCTTTAAAATGTTAAATCTTGATTGTTAATCTATATCAACAGAAAAGAAAATGTTACAATTCCAAAACATTCATTTGGCCCTTTAAAGGACCATTAAATACAATAGAAATGCATATTAAACAAGTGCATAACATAATAAAAAAGACAATACAATAGCACTTACTCTGATAGATTTTAAAACTGATTTCAATTTGCTGGCTTCCTGCATCATGTGACAGGTATCAGCCAATCACAGACTCATATACATATATGCTGTGCACTCTTGCACATGCTAAGTAGTAGCTGTTGTCTCAGATTAACCCCTTAGTGACCAGACCACTTTTCCATTTGTTGACCAGGGCTATTTTTACATTTATGTGGTGTTTGTGTTTAGCTGTAATCTTCCTCTTACTCATTTACTGTACCCACACATATTATATATCGTTTTTCTCGCCATTAAATGGAATTTCTAAAGATACCATTATTCCCATCATATCTTATAAATTACTATAAAAAAATTATAAAATATGAGGAAAGAATGGAAAAAACACACTTTTTCTAACTTTGACTTTTTACAACCACCAAAAAACACCATGCTAAATTGTTTCTAAATATTGTCATGAGTTTATAAATACCCAATGTTTACATGTTCTTTGCTTTTTTTGCAAGTGATAGGGCAATAAATACAAGTAGCACTTAGCTATTTGCAAACCATTTTTTTTCAAAATTAGCGATAGTTACATTGGAACACTAATATCTGTCAGGAATTTCTGAATAACCCTTCACATGTATATATTTTTTTTAGTAGACAACCCAAAGTATTGATTTAGGCCCATTTTGTTATATTTAATACCACCATTTCACCGCCAAATGCGATCAAATAAAAAAAATAATTAGCCTTTTCACAAACTTTAGGTTTCTTACTGAAATTATTTACAAACAGCTTGTGCAATTATGGCACAAATAGTTGTAAATGCTTCTCTGGGATCCCCTTTGTTCACAAATAGCAGACATATATGGGTTTGGCATTGCTTTTTGGTAATTAGAAGGCCGCTAAATACCGCTGTGCACCACACGTATATTATGTCCAGCAGTGAAGGGGTTAATTAGGGAGCTTGTAGGGTTAATTTTAGCTTTAGTGTAGTGTAGTAGACAACGCAAAGTATTGATCTAGGCCCATTTTGGTATATTTCATGCCACCATTTCACTGCCAAATGCTATCAAATAAAAAAAAAATAGTTAACTTTTTCACAATTTTATGTTTCTCACTGAAATTATTTACAAACAGTTAGTTCAATCATGGCACACGTGGTTGTAAATTCTTCTGTAGGATCCCCTTTGTTCAGAAATAGTGGATATATATGGCTTTGGCATTGCATTTTAGTAATTAGAAGGCTGCAAAATGCTGCTGCGCACCACAGGTGTATTATGCCCAGCAGTTAGGGGTTAATTAGGTATCTTGTAGGTTAATTTTAGCTTTAGTGTAGAGATCAGCCTCCCACCTGACACATTCCACCCCCTGATCCCTCCTTGACCCCCCTCAATCACAATTGTCACCACCATTTTAAGTACTGGCAGAAAGTCTGCCAGTACTAAAATAAAATTAATTTATTATTTTTATTTTTTTATATTAATTCTGCAGTGATGGATCCCCCATTAGCACCCAACCCCCCTGATCCCCCCATACATCTCTCTAACCCTCCCCCCCTCTACCTATTTGGCGCCATCTTGGGTACTGGCGGCTGTCTGCCAGTACCCAGTTTGCCTAAATAAATCTGTTTATTTTTTTATATATATATATAAACATGTATTCCCCCTCCTTCTCCCTCCTTCTTATACATTTGCTTTCTGTTAATGCAAATGTGGTGTGTGCGCGCCCCCCCCACCTTCCAACCCGCCACAATCCCGATTCAACATGCACACATTTGTGTGACAGGATCCTGAACTGGACATCGATGGGCTGCCCACCCGCCCGCCTCCCTGCTGCTGCTCCCACCCACCAATGATCGGGAACCAACATAGTGGCCCTCACTGCATCGGTGGGTAAAAAAGCGGATTGCAGTGATGCCTCAATATTGAGGCATCACTACAATACCCTGGATGTGGCTGGAAGTGATCACGATTACTTCCCACACTTCAAACCCCAGAGGACGTGCCAGGCACGTGCTTGGTCGTTAAGGGTAGATTTTTGTAGGACGAACCTAGCACGTACTCAGACGTTAAGGGGTTAAAATGTATAATTGCAAATAAACTGGAAAGACTCTTAAAACTGCATGTTCTATCTGAAGCATAAAAGTTTAATTTAGACTTTAGTGTCCCTTTAAAACTAAAAATAAAGAGTTTTCCAATTCTGACAATAGGAAGGGCACACTGCAGACTCTATAAGCCTAAACCTGACATATACCTGTCTCTAATTGGCTTCAGCAGAGATGATCAGATAAGGTTCTACAAAACAATTGTTATTTTGCTAACGGTATGACTATGGCTAGCCTTGTCTATGCCAGTCACTAGTCCAGAATGGCTACTCCATACAAGGCAAGAAGTCGGTTTAATGTAACTATTGAAAAACCTTTGCAGCAAACAAAGTGATAATGCATTTCAAACTCACACAGTATGTTAGTGTATTGCAAGACTAAAGATAATTCTTATAATTACAAGGTGTTTTCTGTCCCTTTAAGAATGGAAATTGTCAAGAGTATAACAACTCTCTGTGGTGATTTAGTTCACCTCAAGGTTGGGATTCTCCCTTAAGACAAGGATAATTAGTCCTTACTGTCATAACCTCACAATCTTCCTGGTGTCACACCTACTGCGTTTGGTAATATGGTGCATTTACATTTTGTATGTATGCCTGGAATTTTATTGAAGCAAACTGAGTTATTGCATTTAAGAAAAAAATGTTGTGCTGCCTTCAGAATGTAGTATAATATTGCACTGTCCCCAAAGCCAGCAATTTAAATCCAATGTCAGCCTTCTGATTGAAATTTCTGATTTATTCTGCCTTACTTTAGATATTTTTCAGCTGTTCCCAAAAACAAGGTCACAAATAAAGCTGAGGAACATTATTATGGAATATTCAAACCAAAGGATAGTAAAGCAAGTTTTGGCTTTTTTAAATACAAGGAGAAAATAATAAAAAAATGTATGTATGTTGTTAATTGTCCATATGTTAATACTTTTAAAGTTATGTACATATCTAATTGTCAATATATTTTTGTAATTTGTAAAACTTTAATGAAAATAAAGCAAAGTCTGTTGGGCTACATTACTGAAAGAAATTCTATTGAAGGCAATAGGAACAGAAAGAACAGGAAACATCACATCTATCTCCCTTCAGGCAAGGACATTTTAGCTGAAAGAACAGAGTGACAGATGCACATTGTAACGGTTGCTTTAGCCACTAAACTGCATAGGAGGAACATGTTTTCATATGTTCTGTATTTAGAACAAGGCTACTGGGTTGTATAATATACAATGGAAAAAAAAAAACATCTCTGCCATGGAACAGACTGTGTGTCTTTGTAAAAAAATGCCCTACTTTAATAAAAGAGGTCAGTAAAAAGACACATTAAACAGGAAGAACTGAAATACACTTTCTTGAAGCTAAATACTTGTGTTTATTCCATGAATTTGCAGTAGCCTGGTGTTTGTAATTCTTTCATTCTAATTTAGATCTGCTTGGAATGGCTTAATTCAATTTCAAATGGATTGTTTTTAAGCAGCAGCATTCAAATATAAGTCTTGCTTCACCTAATCAAGTGTCTTATTAAGCAGCTGTTTGGGACACCTTTAGGCAAAGCAATCATAAGTTAAGTTTGGGGCTGCTATTATCACGACTAAAAACAACAGGAAAATTGAATGAGTTTTGAAACCTATTATGCAAACAACTTATTTCAAAGTGGTATTATCGTAGATTCTCAATACTCTATCACTTAGACATAAAAATGCCATACTACATAAACTAGAAACAATATACCCATGTAGATTAAATGATTCTAAATCTGCTAAACACATGTAGATGCTTTGGGTAAAAGTGAGAATATAAGAATGTTACTTGCTCCATAAAATTATATACTTATATTCCAATACTTTGTTATTATTGGAATAATTATATTCCATGATAACAATTTAAAAATAAAATTTGCTTAGTTTGTAATTGTTTTAACAAAAATAATATTTTAGACATGTTTTAGCTAATGTATCTGGTATGATACTTATAACACAATATCAACAATTATACCTCTGCAAAGCAGTAGATGTTTTGCCCCTTCTATATTTGTAAGTTCTTGTATACTTCCATAAATATTCATCTTAACAGTTAGAACTACTTGAAACTGTTGTTTTTTTTTCACACTAAAAAGACTGCTAGTATAATTCATTATTGATGATCTAATGGACTTTACTGAATTATTCTTTATTTACATAGTGTTCCTTAGGATTAAGTATGAAGATAACATTTGAATAATACATAATTCAAATTTAAATTTGCTATTCTCAATCATATTCAAGAAGAACAGTGTGTTCTTCTCAAGAGGAGGGACTTAATCACATTTAATGTAAGAGAAAATAGGAAATTAAATAATGTATAAGAAATCATATAAATAAATTAAACAAAGAAAAGATATGCGTGCAATTAAAATAATGTAAACTGCAATATTGTCTATGTTTATTAAAAATGTTGGGCTAGATTACAATTGACGTGCTAAAGTTAGCATGTGCGATATTGAAATATCTCGCTGCTTTAACTTGTATTATATGTTGAAAGTAAATGTCATCTGGTTAGCGCAACTGAAGACCACGCATAAAGAGTTATTTATAAAATATATATTTAAAAATAAATAGAACATTTTTTTCTATATAAAGAACATTGGAATGTAAAATATTCATAACTACCTTGGAGTTAGCGCTGTAGGTTTAACTCCTGTCAGGTTAGCAAGTGAATATTAAGTAAGGTTTTTTTCCAGGTTTAGCTCTCAATTGAAGTCTATGCGGAGAAGTTAGTGTGATTGCAATATCCGAAATCCATGAAGTTGGCGCACAATGGGTTTTGTTTGGACACAAAGAATTTACTTTAAACTTGTAATATGCACTAACCTGTGTGCATTAATAGTTTACATGAGTGAAAGCACTAAATAGTGCACCACTTGTAATCTGGCACTCTGCGTGATATGCCTGTATAAGTGTAACCAATAAATAAAGCTGATAAACAGAACATTTTGTAATCATGATTGAGGATGTTAGCTAAAAATCAACTAGAGACTATTATCATTCTGATACACATAATTTGGCAAAGGACAACGATACTATGTTATAAAAATGGTTGGAGCAGTCACCAAAGTACAAACAAGTAAGATGATCAATGTTAATCATAGAGAGGGAGCATACTTGGATTCAACAATATAGTGAGGAAGACATGATCTCTGATTTGCATGACCCTAGAAATTGAAAAAAAAGAACTTGACCAGTTGAGGCTATACAATTTTTAAGCAGAATAAATAAATATGCAAAATATGTGAATGCTATTTTAATGCTTTCAAGTTAAATTTACTTGTTCTTTGGTAATTAATTAAACCAAATCTGGGTTAAATAATAGGCCAACTTTGCATTAAAGATTTTGATAAAGATTAGATTAAACACACTAAATTTAGAAGGTTAAAAGCTCCTTATTCTTTTGTTAAAAAAATAAAAAAGGAAAGTAAATAATTAAAGAAACAATATAGTCATCAACAATCTGTATTAATTTGAATATTTAATGAAATCACATTATCTGTGTGCATAAACTCATAAATTGATCATTGTCCTTTACTCCAATTTTGTTGTAAAATATTATTTTAAAACAGCTGAAAAGTTTACATTAAATAGATAACATTATATATATACTGTATATACTGTATATATATGTATATATATATATATATATATATATATATATATATATACATACTACACATACTACACATACTATTTAATAAGACCTCAATGAAATAAATTAGCTGCAGGTGAGAAAACCTTAAATTGTAGGGAAAACCTTAAGTGGATTCCTCATTCAAACTGTGGAGTGGATTATTGGCCTGTAAAGCAGAATTAATAACATATTTTCAACCCCACCAAGAATTTTGTAGAATTTGTAGGGAAACAGATTCCATTGTAAACAACCCCTTGAGCTCTGTCTTATATCCTCCCCCCGCTCAGAGAACAACTGGAATTAGCGACCTTAGCCAAGTGAGTGCTTTCTGGGAAGACTATCAGCATTTCCCTTTATACTTCCTGTAAAAAAAAACAACTTATATTTATATAGTTGCAAACTCAGGAACCAACAGGTAACTCTACTGTTTTCCCTCATCCATGTAAGTGGAGCATGATCAGTTACCAATCTGAATTTTCTTCCTAAGAGATAATACTTAAAGGGACAGTATACACCAATTTTCATATAACTGCATGTAATAGACACCAACTGAAATGAGCTTGGAAAACAGGAAGAACAGACACTCCCCCCTTCCCTGCACATGAAAAGACCCATTAAACACAAACAGGAGCTAGCAGAACTCTGTAGACATCAGTATATATCTAAAGGTTTGGGGCTTAGATGGGAGTATGGAAATCAGCACAATGTCATTTAAAAATAAGCAAAACTATACATTTTTACAAAAACACTCTCAGGTGGACTATATAAATGGATCATCTACAAAACATGTATGCAAACAAACATATAGTGTACAATGCCCCTTTAAGAGTGTCAACTGCCTATTTTATCACCAGAAACTCAATCTCCATTATTGCATATTTCCTGTCATGAGGATCAAGCTTCCTGCTCAAATAAGATAAGGTGCTCTCTCCTAAAAAAAAGGACCACTACAAGGCTGCATCTGAAGCATCTATCTGCAAAATAAACTCCCTGGGATAATCAGGGGTTTCCAGAACTGGCTGGTCACATATGGTCTCCTTAAGCTGTCTGAATGCCTTTTCATCTTCTGGAGACCATTTAAAAATCACAGGTGATTTTGCTTTTGTTAAATCAGTTAAAATACTACCAATCATTGCAAAGTTAGAAATAAATTTCCTGTAATATCAAAGCAAACCCAGTAAAGCTCTTACTTGCTTCTTAGTTAATGGCCTTGGCCACTTTTGTGTGGCTTCAATTTTAACAACCTGGGCTTTCTCCAAACCTCTACCAATGTATTGAGGTTAAAAAAATAAAAAATCCTTCATTTGGAGGCTGCCTATTTGTTTTAACCTTGGATGCATTTGCTGTTCCTGTTTTACTTGGATTTCCAATAAAGTATTGAAGTTTTAGCTGCGGTGCCATTTTTGCTTCAGCATGAGATTTATTAACGGACCCTGGTATTTAGCAGCAGTCAAGCACCACACGCTGAGTCTGTCTATTGTAGTTGCAAAGAATTCCCCAGTCTGCTTCTGATAGGTAAATCTTGCCTTTACACCAGAGGAACTCCCTTACTTTATCGACTGGAGACATAGAATTATCTTATCACCACAACTAATCTTGCTGCATAAGCCTAAGAATTTAGCCTCTTTTAAACCAATTGTACATTTGTTAGGGTTAGCTATTAAACCAGCATTTTGTATTGAATTTAGAATAGCTTGTACTTTTGGAAGATGAGATCTAAATGTGTCAGACGTCTTATGTAAGCCAAAAGGTAAGACTGTCATTAGGTGTGGAAAATGCAGTCTTTTCTTTTTCCTGCATTTTGAGCAGCACCTGCCAATAGTCCTTGTTGAGGTCAATTGTGGTTAGGTATCCATCCCTCCCTAGTCTCTCTACCAACTCGTCAACTCTTGGCATAGGATAATCTTCGAATTTAGAATTAGAATCATTACAAAATTAATTTTTGCTATCAGGTTTTGGTACCAGTATATGTTATAATCTCATGTTTTATTACCTTAGTTCTACCTGGGATTGTGGAAAATACTTCTTTATTTATTCTGAGGAACTCTCGTTTCTGATGTATAGATAAGGTTTATTTCCAAGGCTTTAATATATTGACATGATATATATGTTCCTCCTTCCATCAACCTGGTTGCCTTACTTTATAATTAACCTCAACTGTCCTTTCAATTACCTCATATGGACCATGCCAGGCTGCCAAGCATTTAATTTCTACCGCGTGAACAAAAACTGGGGCTCTGACCCTTGGCTGAAATACATGTACCCTAGAATGCTTGTTAAAAAATTTCTTTTGATCTTATTGGGCCTTTTACATATATTATTTAAAGGGACAGTCTACTTGAAAATGTTTATTGTTTAAAAATATAGATAATCCCTTTATTACCCATTCCCCAGTTTTGCATAACCAACACTGTTATATTAATACACTTTTTTTTACCTATGCAATTACCTTGTATCTAAGCCTCTGCAGACTGCCCCCTTATCTTATTTATTTTGACAGACTTGCATTTTAACCAATCAGTACAGACTTATGAATAACTCTACGGGAGTGAACACAATGTTATCTATATGGTACACATGAACTAGTGCTGTCTAGCTTTGAAAAACTGTCAAAGTGCACTGAGATAAGAGGTGGACTTCAAGGGTATAGAAATTAGCATATCAGCAACAAAGTGAATGAGACGATAAAAGTAAAATGGAAAGTTGTTTAAAATTGCATGCCCTATCTGAATCATGACAGTTTAAAGGGACAGTACACTGTAAAATTGTTTTTCCATTAATGTATTTTAAAGGACTTGTTATACCACCTGCAGAGTATAAAATATTTGAGAAATTGCATTTTCAGGTTTATTTGTGTATATGAAGTAGCTGGTTTTGTGCTTTGAAACCACAGCCTATTACAATGGGTTGAACTTAAGGTAATATCAGATCTCATTATGTTATAAGTTTGTGTACACAGACTTGCTTACTTATCTTATATTTGACTGGAACACCAAAGCTCAATACATAGAGAGAACAATGGAAAATGATCATTTTATTACTTAACTATCCTGCATCCCACTGAGAGAGTAACTTCTTCTGCTGACTGTGTTTACTTAGGCTTGTCAATAGCATATACTCCAGTATCAAAACTTTCAGTATAGGTTGGGAAACCACAAGCTAAATCAGCTATTTCAAATGCTGAAATAGGAGTAAAGGAGCTACTTGCAACCAATTTAATACACTATAGCAGGTAAAAAGAATCATTGGGAATAATTTAAAGGGGAGAAAGTTTTTGGATGAACTGTCCCTTTAATTTTGACTAGACTGTCCTTTTAACTATAGGCATAATGGATGTCATACACTCCTGCATCTGAGATATATGTTCAAAAACACTACAGTGTGGGGTAACCTTCTGTTCCTAAGTTTCCTTAACTATGTCCATAAACCCCTTGGATGTCTGCCATACAATTATTTAAAAGGCGAGAAATCAGTAGATGCTTGGGGTACTTCTTTAGTTGAAAACATCAGACGGGGCAACAAGAAATCCTAATTTTTCCCATCTTTGCCAATTACTTTTCGCAACATTGCTCTCAACTAAACCATCATTTTGTGGGTGGTACACAGAAGTTTTTAACTGCTTAATTTAAAGGAGTTTACATCATTCTTTTTTAATCTGTGACATAAATGGAGTACCCTGAGCAGTCAATATCTCCTTAGGTATCCCAACTCGGCTAAACATAAGCATTAGTTCTTTAACATTGGATTTTGTTGCAGTTGTTCACATGGATATTGCCTCTGGGTAATGGGTAGCATAGTCCAATACAACCAAAATGTACTGATGCCACCTTGCAGACTTTACAAGTAGCCCCCAAAAATCTATTGCAATAAGCTCAAATGGACATTCAGTGACAGGTAAGGGCACTAAGGGGCAATGGTAAGCAGTGAATAGAGCAGTAAGCTGACATTTAGGACATGAAGAACAATACTTTGCTATTGCTGCAAAAACACCAGGCCAATATACAATCTGATAATTATTTCCCTTGTCTTTTCCACCCCTAGATGGCTCCAAGAATATGGCAATGAGCAAATTGTAACACAGTATGCTGATAGGATTGTGGTGCAATTACAATTGTTTTGCAATCTCTGCCAAATGTTTTTCAACATGATACAGTAAATCTTTATCTATTTAAAAATTATGATAAGTAAGAGGCTTGTCTGGATAAACATGTGAACCATTTTATAGCAAGATATTATCTCTGGCCACTGCCAATGTTAGATCAGACCACTATGCACTTGTAATGTTACCTGGGTTAGAGTCTAAATAATGTATTCTTATATATTGTTCTGTGTTATCTGTTGACCCTTCCTCAGTTTGTTCTGGGTTATTACCAACTAGTGTTTTCATAGGCATTAACTGCTTATTTACAATAACATCATTATTATCTAGTCCATCAACCAAAATATCAGAAAATGGAAACACATTAATTAGCTGATCTGAAGGCTCATAAGAAGATTTCCCAGCAGTGGCCCATAGGCCCAAAAAATTAAGAAAATATCTTCCAATTAGCATAGTGTGTGCTAATTTTTGTTCAAACCCAACTCGCCACTTTACAGAGCCACACTTGGTTTAAATAACTATTTCTGCTGTAGGGTAATTATGTATGTCCCCATGAATGCAGCCACTCTCTGGCTTGTTTGTATTATCTTTTTGTACATTAAGAAACAATACTTGGTCTAAAAGAGTATTAATACTCCCTTAATCTCGTAGGGCATGTATTACTTTCACCTCTATATACACAGTACACCAAGGATGGCTATTCAAACAGTCAGTTTTGTTTGTAGAACATACTGACTAAATACATAGTGAATCCTGGCTATTACCCAAATTACACTCAATTGCTTCAGCATCATTCAGACAGTTCTTAGCCATATGCCCAAACTCTTTACATTTCAAACATTTTTTTGAGAAGATAAAGGCACTTTTGAGTCTCTCCAAGAAAAGATTCTAGGATAATATAAATCCCTCTGCTCACCACCAGAGCGTCTCCTCCCTTTAACAGTATTACTGGATTTATTAGGGCTCTGGGGTTTCAGTCTATGGGGTCTTACTTGGATGGAGTAATGTAACAGATCCTATGCTTCAAAATATCTCTCCACAAGTTCTTCCAGATGTTAAATTGTTTGGGGGTCACCCACCAGCAAAGGATAACTGGTAAACACCTCAGTAACTTATACATTATGAGTAGCTCTATAACAACATTAATTGAATTGGTCTCAGGTTTCAGCCTCTTTCTGGCAAGATGTATTAAAGGGACAGTATACTATAAAATTGTTTTCCCTTAATGTGTCTCCAATTACTTTTTTTTACCAGCTGCAGAATATAAAATGTATGAGATTTGCTTTTAAAGGATCATTTGTGTATACAGGGAGTGCGGAATTATTAGGCAAGTTGTATTTTTGAGGATTAATTTTATTATTGAACAACAACCATGTTCTCAATGAACCCAAAAAACTCATTAATATCAAAGCTGAATATTTTTGGAAGTAGTTTTTAGTTTGTTTCTAGTTTTAGCTATTTTAGGGGGATATCTGTGTGTGCAGGTGACTATTACTGTGCATAATTATTAGGCAACTTAACAAAAAACAAATATATACCCATTTCAATTATTTATTTTTACCAGTGAAACCAATATAACATCTCAACATTCACAAATATACATTTCTGACATTCAAAAACAAAACAAAAACAAATCAGTGACCAATATAGCCACCTTTCTTTGCAAGGACACTCAAAAGCCTGCCATCCATGGATTCTGTCAGTGTTTTGATCTGTTCACCATCAACATTGCATGCAGCAGCAACCACAGCCTCCCAGACACTGTTCAGAGAGGTGTACTGTTTTCCCTCCTTGTAAATCTCACATTTGATGATGGACCACAGGTTCTCAATGGGGTTCAGATCAGGTGAACAAGGAGGCCATGTCATTAGATTTTCTTCTTTTATACCCTTTCTTGCCAGCCCCGCTGTGGAGTACTTGGACGCGTGTGATGGAGCATTGTCTTGCATGAAAATCATGTTTTTCTTGAAGGATGCAGACTTCTTCCTGTACCACTGCTTGAAGAAGGTGTCTTCCAGAAACTGGCAGTAGGACTGGGAGTTGAGCTTGACTCCATCCTCAACCCGAAAAGGCCCCACAAGCTCATCTTTGATGATACCAGCCCAAACCAGTACTCCACCTCCACCTTGCTGGCGTCTGAGTCGGACTGGAGCTCTCTGCCCTTTACCAATCCAGCCACGGGCCCATCCATCTGGCCCATCAAGACTCACTCTCATTTCATCAGTCCATAAAACCTTAGAAAAATCAGTCTTGAGATATTTCTTGGCCCAGTCTTGACGTTTCAGCTTGTGTGTCTTGTTCAGTGGTGGTCGTCTTTCAGCCTTTCTTACCTTGGCCATGTCTCCGAGTATTGCACACCTTGTGCTTTTGGGCACTCCAGTGATGTTGCAGCTCTGAAATATGGCCAAACTGGTGGCAAGTGGCATCTTTGCAGCTGCACGCTTGACTTTTCTCAGTTCATGGGCAGTTATTTTGCGCCTTGGTTTTTCCACACGCTTCTTGCGACCCTGTTGACTATTTTGAATGAAACGCTTGATTGTTCGATGATCACGCTTCAGAAGCTTTGCAATTTTAAGAGTGCTGCATCCCTCTGCAAGATATCTCACTATTTTTGACTTTTCTGAGCCTGTCAAGTCCTTCTTTTGACCCATTTTGCCAAAGGAAAGGAAGTTGCCTAATAATTATGCACACCTGATATAGGATGTTGATGTCATTAGACCACACCCCTTCTCATTACAGAGATGCACATCACCTAATATGCTTAATTGGTAGTAGGCTTTCGAGCCTATACAGCTTGAAGTAAGACAACATGCATAAAGAGGATGATGTGGTCAAAATACTCATTTGCCTAATAATTCTGCTCTCCCTGTATCAAATAGCTGATGTTGTCTTTTGAGGCCACAACCTAATAAAATGGATTAAGCTTGTAGGTATAATCAGATCTCATTACTTTATCATATTGTGTACATATACATGCTTCTTTATCTTATATCTGTCCATAAACCAAAGAGCAATACTTTTGGCATTTGAAATAGTTGATTTAGCTTGTGGTAACCCCACATATTCTGAACGTTTTTGGCCTTACAGCCAGTAAAATTAATTACACTCACAGTGGGGTATAGAAGAGATAAGGTAATAAAATGTTAATTCTCCATGGTTCTTGTATTTTGGCTTGATTATTTGACTTTTAGCTTGGGCTTTTAAATTCTGGGTTTTAATTAGCCCATGGCAAATTAAGAAAACTTAAACAAAGGTGATTAGTTGACATTAATACAAATTATTGTGAACATAGTTATATAAATAAATGTTTGTTTTTGTTTACAGGCTATTTAAGAATTTGAAATCATCAGCACTTTTTTCTATATTCCTGTTTTATAACAATAAAACATCTTATAAAAATTGTATAATCAGATTTTTTTTTAAAAAAAGCTCAGCCAAATTTAACAGAGGCAAATATATGATCAGTTCTACATGTTCAAGACGAGTATTGACTTTGTACAAAAGAAACCAATAGGGTTGCATAAGTTTTAAACATGGTTAAGTAACAAAATAATTACTTATATTTGCAAAAATATACTTTAGTAAAGAGCATCTATTTATGTGTATACAAATATAAAATGTAAAATCATACTATATCTACAATGTAGAAAAAAAACTTAGTGTCCATTATGAACAATATTATTTTCATCAGCATACTTTTTAAAAA
Organism: Bombina bombina; assembly: GCF_027579735.1. Classification (NCBI taxonomy): domain Eukaryota; kingdom Metazoa; phylum Chordata; class Amphibia; order Anura; family Bombinatoridae; genus Bombina; species Bombina bombina. The sequence goes on along the minus strand of NC_069501.1, from coordinate 751,793,954 downwards.
AAAAAATTCTAAAAGCAAAAACAATATAAACAAATAAATAGGTCTATTTAAAAAACAAGCCTACAGGCAAATACTCATGAAAAGAATAGGTAATATGGACAATTGCTATTTAAGCAACATAAATAAAATGTGTTTGTTGACTCATACACTACTCTTCCCTTGACATGCTGATTGTTGCAGGAAACAATAAGGACTTGCAGATTTTTACACCTCAAGCAGTTGTATTGTCTGGCATTGCTATTCAAACACTATACAGTACAAGGTATCTTTACTCAAATCTACATCTGCCTAAAGAATTAATTTCATTGCAATGTGAACAAATTTAGCTTAAACTGCAGCATACAAAGAAAAAGTAATCTACATTTTTATTATGGCACCAATTCTTCATCAGAGAACCCTGAAACACAATTACATATAACTAAAGTGAGCAGTTTCACATATTTTGTATTATATACATTACATAAAAATATTAACAAATTAAAAGTAAAAAAAATGTATCTATGTGGATTCTATGCAAAGCTAAAAAAATTGTTTCTCATAAACCTAAAAGCTTTTGCATGATTTTCATGAATAGTTTCACATTTTCTGAAAGTACTGTATATGATTAGCTGGCATAAATGTGAATTAGTGATCACTCAGATCTGTTGCACATAACATGACTTTAATGGATGTATAGTGTACCAAAATATGCATGCTGTCTGATCTTTTTTGAATCTAGCTAAAAGTCAATATTAAATGTTTTCTTTTATATATATATATATATATATATATATATATATATATATATATATATATACAGGTGGCCCTCGTTTTACAACGGTTCAATTTACACCGTTTCAGAATAACAACCTTTTTTTCCAGTCATGTGACTGCTATTGAAAAGCATTGAGAAGCAGTGCATTGATTAAAATAGCCAGTAGGTGGATCTGTCTGCTTGTGTTGCAGCAAAGCCAAGCAAGCTGAAATTAATCTTTTTAACCAGACCTGAGCTATCGAGCAGATTTCAAAGGAACAAGATCTTCCTGTCTATAAATCAGTCCAGATTGGAATGCATAGAAAGAACTGTTTGCAGAAAAATGCAAGTGAACTCTGTGTTGTGTGATTATTTTATTAGGTTTATAATGCTGTTTAGCACATGTTTTTGTTCATTTAACTTAGTTTAATTATACATTCTGTGTTGTGTAATTATTTTATTAAGTTTATAATGCTGTTTAGCATTTAAAGTCTTCATTTCAAAGCTTTAAAAATAATGTTTAAAGTGTTACTTATGACAATTTTGAGAGGGGCCTGGAACCTATCACCCTCACTTCCCATTGACTTACATTATAAACTGGGTTTCAATTTACAACAGTTTCGATTTACAACCATTCCTTCTGGAACCTAACCCCGGCGTAAACTGAGGGCTACCTGTATATATATATATATATATATATATATATATATATATATATATATTTAAATGTATTTCTTTATATAAAAAAAAAAAGCCTAGATTATTTTTCAAAATACACAGTTGCGGAAAGTTGGCTATGAATACGGAGAAAAGTGGTCTATATATAGTAGCAGAAACCAAACGTATGGAATTCTACTACACACTGTCTTACAATTTAGCACTAAAACAATATTTTAAAATATTGCAAATATATATGGGACGTGGGTGATCAAAATGTATTAACCTACAACCATTACCATATTTAAATCATGAGTCATGGCATAACTATATAACATTATAAATAAATAAATATAATCTAGAAAGTCACAAAATGTCCATAATAGTTTGTGCATCAAAGTGTATAAAACGGCATACTGGGATAAACAACAAGCATTTTGAATTTCCAATCAAAACTACTTTCCAAATAAGAATGTAATTGTTTTAGTATATATCATGTGGCCTATAAATAGTAACCACTACAAATTATAATATCTATTAAATGGACACTGAACCCAATTTTTTTCTTTCGTGATTCAGATAGAGCATGCAATTTTAAGCAACTTTCTCATTTACTCCAATTATCAATTTTTCTTTGTTCTCTTGCTATCTTTATTTAAAAAACAAGGCATCTAAGTTTTTTTGGTTCAGACTCTGGACAGCACTTTTTTATTGGTGGATGAATTTATCCACCAATCAGCAAGGACAACCCAGGTTGTTCACCAAAAATGGGCCGGCATCTAAACTTAGATTCTTGCATTTCAAATAAAGATACCAAGAGAATAAAGAAAATGTGATAATTATGAGTAAATTAGAAAGTTGCTTAAAATGTCATGCTCTATCTGAATCATGAAAGAAAAAAAATTGGGTTCAGTTTCCCTTTTAAGTATCAGTTTACTAAATTCCCCACCACATGAACTATTACACTTCTGAATAGTATTTGTTAAATCGATTACATTCGAAACTGTGAATGTGGATATTCAATCTAATTATGAACACTTGAAAATTAAAGAAATATTTGAAAAATAGAAATAACGTTTGATTAACTAAATTTAATGTATTTTTTGTTCTTATCAACATTCAGTTGTCCAAAACGAATGTTCACAGAACTATTAATTCTACTGCACTTTCACCACATTCACCCATCACTAGATAAGAACCAAAAGACCCATCAAGTCTACCCAAATTACGTTATTGTTTTCTTAGGATAGCCTTATGCAAGTCCCAGGCATTTCTTTTTTATTACAGTCCTTGTGTTTACCACCACTTTTGGAAGGCACGTTTGATTATCTACAGTTAAACAAATATACCTGTGATATCATTGTTCAGGTTGACTGGAGAGCTGTGTGTTTGACTTTAAACCAGCTCTTGACACATATTGTATAGCTGTTTCCAGTATTACTATTGTCAATTTCAAAGCCTTGCTTATTATGCACCTGTGAGTTGATTTCCTGTACATATTTTTTTTCTTGTAAAAGCGAAAGGATATTTTTTAGAATGTGTTCTCCTGACTCCATTAGTATCCAATTTAGAGTTGCAGAGTTTCTATAGTGTATAAAATCTCTTTTATGGATGCAAAGTGAACCAACAATGTTTATGTAACTTGTTTATTTCCTTAGTTTTAAGAAAGGGTTCATGAATTGTGAATAGTTCAAATGGGACAAAAGTCAGCAAGATGAATTGTCATATATTGGTCAGAACTCACAGTAAACACACAAGTAAATGTCTACTACTTTCAGGCAGGAAACAGGAATGTGACCCCATTACGATGGGCAAGTTTAAGCTAAAATAAACCTAAAACATATTAACAACTTACTTTCATAAAAAATATTAAAGGGACAGTCTACACCAAAATTGTTTTTGTTTATAAATATAGACAACATCTTTACTACCCATTCCCCAGCTTTGCACAACCAACAAGGTTATAATAATATACTTTAAAACATTTAAACCTCTGAATTTCTGCCTGTTTCTAAGCCACTACAGACAGCCTCTTATCACATGCTTTTTATTAGATTTTCAAAAGACAAGGCTAGTTCATGTGGGCCATGTAGATAACATTGTGCTCTCTCCCATGGAGTTGTTCATGACACTGCACTAATTGGCTAAATGTGGTCAATAGATAATAAACAAATAGCAATATGATAAGGGGGCTGTCACAAGAAGCTTACATACAAGGTAATCACAGAGGTAAAAAGTATATTAATATAACCATGTTGGTTGTGCAAAACTGGGGAATGGCTAATAAAGGGAATATATGTCTTTTAAAACAAAGTAAAATTTGGAGTATAAATATATTTGTATGTGTGTGTGTGTGTGTATATATATATATATATACACACATACACATTTATAATGTTTCACATCCAACTCTTCAATGAAAGAATTCTAATTAATACAATTATGTACATGAAGAGATATTATTATATTGTCTAATTTTGTTTCTCCCATGTTTTGTGGAAGATATTGGTGAAGTAATAATTCATACTGTCTATTCTTTTTAATTACTATAGAACTTCATATACATTCACAACTCTATCTATAACCCAGTAAATGTCAAAAGTATTTGCAGTTTTTATTAAATTTATGCATAATTAATGGATATTTTTTTATAAGCCAGATGTATGCAAACGTGATAACATATAGAAGTAGGGTACATTTATAAGCTGGTCATAAATTATAAAAGCTAATTTTCTTAGCAAGTTATTGAATATAAATGTTGATTAGAAGTCACAGATAGGTCGAATTGTCACCAAAAATAATTTGAAGGCTAAAATAATATAATTATATTTTGATGTAAAGTTGATTCGGAGTGCTGTGCCACAGCATGATTTTGAAGCATTTCTACAGGAGTAGAGGACATTTTTACATTGACAGTGACTTTCCTCTTTTAAAATTCCAAAATGCTATATGATTAAAATTCAACTTACATTCCACATTAAAATTATAGTAAATGTGACCTGTTTTATAATACCAACTGAATCCAGCTTACTTTCAACACACACAATGTTTTTAATGTTATTTAAAATGATGTGAAAATGTTTTAAATGTATTTATCTTACCTATTAATACCTCTTATGCCTGCCCCCTGTATTGTTTTAAATTTTTTAAAGCAGCCTCCATGGCCAATGTAAAGCTGTGCCACACGGCTCATTGAAATACATTAAAGCCCGCTCCCACTTATAAACTATATCAGAAAGCCGAATGTGTATGCTTATGATAGTCACAAACAGAACTCCCTGTTAGGTAGACGTAAAAAGTAAACCACCACTATAATTCCAATTCCCTGCTAGCATTTCTAAATGAGTTACTACCCCTTGGACCGTGCTGAGCATAAAAAATGTAAGTCTGATGTTTTAATATTGTAATCTGTTATCTTTTTTTTTTTTTTTTTTAAACAAGTGATTTCACAAAGTAAGTGTCCTTGCTGTTTAAATGCACTATTTTGCTCCTGTGAAAGATCCTGCTGTAATAACGTTTCTTTGTAAATTTGCAGAATTAAAACCCCTTTGAAAGCAATGTCAATGACAAATATAAAAATGTTTGTTATAATTTGGCTGAATTAAAGTTTATTCAATCAAACAAGAAATTAACAGCTTTATTACTGATTTATGTTTTCAAGTAAACAGTAATTCACAATAACGCTGATTATTCACTGTTTACATAGCAGTTGTATTGAATTACACAGGTGCTGGGTGCTTTCTATCACTTGTATAGACCATAATGACCACTAAACACAGTAGATTATCATAATCTGTAAATGCATAATAACAATACAACACAAAATCACTTAGTTTGAATTTCAAATGAGTAGTATATGTCATCCTAACAAATGTTAAAGTTAGTTCTATTTTCCCTCTCACTTATGTGACAGCCATTCACATATGTATATTTTCTGTGAATCTTGCACATGCTCATTAGGTGTTGGTGGCTCTGAAAGTGTGCATGTAAAAAGATTGTGCTCATTACATTTAGATACTTGAAGTGAATTGGAAAGTTGTTTAAAATTATGTGCTCTATCTGGATCATTAAAGTTTAATTTTGACTTGAGTGTCAGCAACAGTACTCATCTCTGTAAGTTAACAAGATAATTCTATAAGCATCTGAAAGCTAATATTTAGTATATTGTTTTTTTTTTTAAATTTAAACAAAATTGAATGACTGCTACATTACATGCATACTTTATAAACTAAACTGAATGATCGTTATGCTTCATGGCAATGATTAAGCAAAACCTGGAATGAAAACACAAATGGTCTGTTATAGAACATGTTGTTATCAAATATGTTTCATGCTATTATGTAGTCAGACTGGTTTATAACCCTTCTGGGCATTCTTGTTAATCTGTATCTCTTTCTTGCCTTTAAAACTTCTTGACTTGAATCCCGACATCCAGGTGCATATCAGTTGGTGTCTACTAACTACATAAATGCCTCTACTAATTCTTAAATATCCTTGCATGCTCCTGTTGTACTTGAGGGCTTTATATTGCAATTGATCTTGTTTTATCCAGTTCTATGGGTAATATTTCTCAAGCTGCATTTGCAGCTTCTGAGACCCCGAGGTGCAGGTTTGTATGATCAAGCCTGTAAAAACAAATTAAAAAAGGCAGTTCCTACTTCTTATCCTCTCCACTGCATCAGAGGTGGCATAGGTAATAAATCACCCTGAACTTACTTGTTCAGTGTGATTGGCAGGACATGCTCTTGCACAATCAATTGGGGACAAGGTCGTACAAGAGAGCTATTGTGCAAATCACCTAGCAGTGCAAATCACAAGTGGCAATTGCAGGTAAACAGGTTCTCAGCTTGAGAATTTACTCACCTGCTGCTTGATAAATTTCCCTTAGGGCTGATGTTGTAAGCATTGTTACAATAGCACTATGTTATAAAGGTATCTGTAGTGCGATGGAGATTGCAGGTGAAATGTCTCACCAAGAGATGTTTTACTATTTTTCACTGTGACTGTGGGAGGTGAGGGTTCTGGCAGAATGTTAAATGCAGTATTGCCATCTACAGGGAATGTGTAACGTAAATGACCCCTTTACACAGTATTAAAAGACAAAATAATTGTGAACTGAAAATCAATCTCTTTTGTTACAATACAATAGTGAAACTAGTACATGAATAATATACATAAGTTGGAGGATTGTGGATATATTGTACATATGTGTATACTTTGTTATACATATGTATTGTATTGTAAAGTACTATACTAAGTATTTTACCTAATTTAGGGCTAAATTACAAGTGGAGCGCTAATTTATCATGCCGTAAATGGGCAAATGCACTCTCAAATAATTAAACAGAGGTCAGACCTCTGGTTAATTTTAAAAATGTTCCCCAATTGTCCTCAAAATACAGTAGTGTGTTCTTTATTAAAAAAAATAAAATATTAGCATTTTTATTTTTTAATAAAATAACTATATAAAGCAGTTATGAGGGGTTAAAGTTGGTGGGTGTGGGTATTAGAAAAAAAAAACGTCACTGAAAAGTGCCATCACATTATGGTCTATGAGGAACTATGTGTTCTCTATAAATATATATGTATATGCTTATTTATGTGTTAAAGGGACAGTCTCTACATCTTAGATCAAGCTGCAAATAGCCTCCTGCACCCCTTTCTATATCATGTAGCAGGAATGGTATAAAAGTTATTTTAAAATGAATATTGTTTCTAGCTACTTTGAAATGGCTGTCAAACTCTGCTCACTGATGACAACGCAATCTAGGCTGCACCTAGGCACTCTACTGAATAGCATTGACAGTCTTTTGAATACAACTAGTGAGCCCTTTGTGATTGGATGCCATATGTAGCCCAAATTGGCAGCCATTTCAAAGTGGCCAGAAGCAATATTAATTTTAAAATAACTTTTTTTACTGTTCCTTCTGCATGATATAGAAAAGGTGCAATCGGCTATATGCAGCTTAATCTAAGGTAATACTTTAAGATGACTAAGGTGTAGACTGTCTTTTTAAAATGTGTATATAGACATATTAACACATAAATATATATGTATATATTCATATACATATTTAAAACTGCTGCCGATCGCAGTGCAACTTACCCCCTTCGCTGCGCAAGGATCTCATGCCGTGTCTGACGACATGAGAAAGAGGCTCCCATTGGAGCCTATGGAATCGCACTCTCATGATTGCAATGCTTCCGTGCAATGCAAAAGCGAGGTTGAGTTTGCATTTTACCTAACTTTTAATACCAGAACTGGTATTACTAAGTGGAGCAGAAATATCTCTTTCGCGGATGCGATATTTTGCGCTCCACTTATAATCTAGCTCTTAGTTAAAATAAATGCGTTTTTACTTTTGGCATGTCCTTTTCTTTTAGGAACAATATTTAATGTTCAGGATAATAATATCCCATAGAAAACTGTACCCAATCTGTTCTATTTTAAAAACATTTCTTACAGTGTAACTGCAATATTAGATGTCATTTTGTTCAGTATAGTGTGAACTTACTTAATAGCACACTATTGTAAAATGAAAAAGCAGTGGCTACTGTCTACTATGAGAAAAGAACACACCAAAAGATAAAAACACATTTTTTTAAATAACAAAATTACTTTAAATTCATAATATACTACAGTATAATGCATGCGTATAACACACCATAGACACATACATAATATACCAACAATCCCCCAATTCATAGAGCACTTATTAAGGTTTCTTCTTTTTGCTTCTTTATTATAAATAGTGATCACAAAGATATGAAATATACAGGTGTTTTATGGGAGTTTCATGGGAATTCCATGGGAGTAGCCTATATGATAATGGAGAATGTAATTTCTAATGTTCTAAACAATATCTACCAGCTTAAGTGAACCGTTTCACACATAATTGTGATAATATGTCCCCTATACACTCCAATATCCCCATTCACTGGTGGTGTGGTCGGATTGATGAAAAAGGCTGAGAGCCCTATACTATCCTCTGGAAGCCACATTTCCACTCTTCTGTACAGTTAGGGTCAGACAACTATTTTATAACATTTTACTTGACAGACAGATTGCAACACTGGAGAGACTAAAATGAGGATTTCTTGAGGACCTCGCAATCCTATAACATTGTTAATGAGTATTTTGAGAAATATCAACTCCTATTCATTTATTTAGTTGTTTATGTATTTATTTATCATATACTGGTTATCCTGCATATATTTAGCTACATTTTAACTAATTACTGTACTCTCTATTTACAAATTATTCTTATTTATATGTATTGTTATTTTCCTGATGCTTATAAAATATTTAGCATTTTTGGTATTGTACAACAGCAAACAAACAAACAAAAAAATCCTTATTTTTACAAAAACAATTTCAGGTAATTCTGTCACCATACAGTGCTTAATACATTTATGACTTGGTGTACATGACTGCATTTGTTTTAATCTTTTAAGTCTATTATGGCATTCTATTCTGGCCTCACATCGCTGGGCTTTAGCACCATTAGGATGGAATAGAACGTCCTAACCGTTTGGCTGTCCTGAAGCCAACGGCGCTACCTGGATGCGATCGCGGTCTGGAGGGTGTGCCTAGCGCCATAATGATGCCCTCTGACCCGATCCCATTGTTCCAATGTAGACAAATTGACCCTGTCATGAAAGGGTTAACATTTGATATGAAATTTTATTTATTTTTGTAAAATTCAATATTCCTCCAAAAGTAAAGTGCACTCCAATTTAGAGCCTAATTTAGAGCCTTTCATAATTTTTTTTATTGACTAAAAACTTTCACATAATCAAAATGCATTAAAAATGCATAAATAATCTAGACCAAGACCAGCAAATGCAGCATCATTTCCTGAATGTTTATGTATCTTTCAGGTCTACTAGATAATCCACCATACCAGAAATAGGATGTGTTAATGTACTGCAAGGTAAAGCCCTGATATTACTTTAAAAGCCTATTATATGATTGTTCATTGTACCTTGTAAGATTGCAGCAGGTGAACAAACATTTTCTCTGTAGAAGCTGTTAAGTCACCCTCACACACAATTTTTATCCCACAGTCTATTATTATTATGCATGCAATATCCACAAAATACTAATCTGGAATTACATTAGGTGTTTCCAACAAGAACATGTGAAAACCTTTACAATTTCAAAGAGCAGAAAATTGATTTAAATTGATGACATATACAATATCATTTTTAATCAAACAAGTGTTGAATTTCTGCAATGCAGAAATATTATTCTTCCTATTATCCTTTAATGTTGTGGTTAAAAAAAAAGAATGAGGCTAAAATCTTTTATTCATGTTGATGTCTAAAAATGTATCACTGAATCTGAAAAGGTTGTCAAAGATCAGTCTCCCGATAATAAAAGTTCCAGCTTGCTTAATTTAGAATTTAACTAAGCATATGGATATCACCATGTGTGAATCTATGATGGGATAAACACTATTACCAAACCTGCAGATTCATCACATCTGTTCATGTTCTCAGCTGATCTTAGTATATAAATGTAGTATCTAGTGTGACAGCATTAACAATATTTACAGATACCTTCTGTAGGTTTTGTTTATGGTAGACTATTGAGGGATTATATCATTTAAAATTTTTTTGAATAAAATAAATAATATAATTTCTTATTGTAATATTATTATGCCATGTTTGTTTCTGATTCCTACACACAGTGTCATACCTGTTTAAAATACTATGAAATAAATTTGCCTTTTTTAAAAAAAAGAAATATTTATTTTCTTTAGAAGGTTACAACTATCAATTTATGGGACCGTGCAAACCTTCAGGCTCACCAGAAAAAGCAGTTATGAAGCAGCGGTCTAAAGGCTGCTGCTCCATAACTTGTCAGCTGCCTCTGAGGCTGCAGTCTTCAATCTGCCCAATCCTATATGATCAGGCTTATTGACACCCCCTGCTAGCAGCCGATTGGCCACAAATCTGCATAGGGCGGCATTGCACAAGCAGTTCACCAGAACTGCTTGTGCAATGATAAATGACAGTGTATGCTGTTGGCATTTATCGATGTGCAGCGGACATGATTCGCTACATAGTATCATGTCCGTCCGCAGTTTAGTAAATCGGCCCCTATGAATACATTGTGGATGTTCTTCAGAGGTCAAATTTCCATAAATATGTGTTTGACGGTTGACACCCTCTGCTAATGGTTGCTAATGTCACTAACACATCAGTTTCCCATACACCTTTTAGCTCTTTTTATTTCTAACAAACTGGATGGTGTATCGAATGAAAAGCCGTACTGTCCATCCCGCTGGAAATAAAAAGCAATCTAAAAAAAAAACAGGTAATGAATGCATTGTATATTCCCTGGATCTATACCATTTCAGTAAAAAATTACCTGACAGCTTTCTGCTATTTTAAATAGGGAGGGTGGATGAACAAAATCTCAGGGTATGTGTATCTAGTGTACTATGCATATTAGCGGCCAAAGGGAGGTTACAAACGTATATCTATGGCAATGCAATACTTAAAGAAAGGGCACACTGTATGAATAGACTGTAAGATTTAAACTAGCTTAAAGTAAAGAGTAAGAATAATGATATTAATAATGAGATTGTAGTTTTTTTCTTCTAACTACTGTAGAATAGTGCACAGTCTTTACTCTTATTGAGGTACAGCTCTTACTGCATAACATAAGGCTCCTAGTGATTGACAACTTGTGCTGACATAGTGAATATTGCACATACAGACATCCATCTTGCTGTCATACTAAAACTAAGATGCTCTGTATTATAACAAGTGGTTTATATATTTAAGTTAATACGTAGCAATGACAAGAGGTGCCCCTCAGGCAAAGATTGACACATTTCACACCTCAAATGATGAAATAAATAAAATGTTTTTTGTTTTTTCATTCATAACATTTTATCACCTGCTATTTCTCAGTTATAGAGGTGGAATGACTGTTCTGCATTCACAATATTGATAATAATCTAACATATGGGAGAAAAATGATCTACAAATGCAGCCTTATGTAATTTCATGTTTGTGTATAACCTATAACATCCCTGAAATGCAAAGGTTAATGTGCTTACTTAACCCTTTAAGGACACAGCTTTCAGTTTCCTCAATTGTTTTATGACGGAAAAAATCCGTCATATGTCCTTAAAGGACCAGTCAACACATTAGATTTGCATAATCAACAAATGCAAGATAACAAGACAATGCAATAGCACTTAGTCTGAACTTCAAATGAGTAGTAGATTTTTTTATAACAAATTTCAAAGTTATGTATTTTTCCACTCCCCTTGTACCATGTGATAGCAATCAGCCAATCACAAATGCATATACGTATAGTCTGTGAATTCTTGCACATGCTCAGTAGGATCTGGTGATTTAAAAATTGTAAATATAAAAGAATGTGCACATTTTTTTTAATAGAAGTAAATTGGAAAGTTGTTTAAAATTACATGCTGTATCTGAATCATGAAAATGTAATTTAACCTGAGTGTCCCTTTAAGAGGTTAAAAACAGAAAGGCCAGGTAACTCACCTTGAATCTCTGCATTTGGCTCTATCTTCTCTGGTCTCACATATAATGCACTAAATTAAATATGTATGAAATAAAGTGACTGATATGTGATAGCAGACTTGTAAACATAATGAAAACTAGATTACAACATGACGCTGCCCATTACTTTATGAGACTAAGGGGCCAATTTATCAAGGGCCGAATGGCCCCTAATGCCGCTGTTTCAGACTTGCCAGAAACAGCAGTTATGAAGCAGCAGTCTTAAGACTGCTGCTCCTTAACTGGTCTGCTTCCTCTGACCGCGAATCTGCAGGGGGCGGCATTGCACAAGCAGTTCACCAGAATAATTTCCCTTTAAAATATATGGTAATCATTTTAATTTACCTTTTGGAATCCTATAAAAGTCAAGAAGGACATATAAATTGAGCAATATTATTTAAAGGGACAGTCTACCATAGAATTGTTATTGTTTTAAAAGATAGATAGTCCCTTTATTACCCATTCCCCAGTTTTGCATAACCAACACAGTTATATTAATGTACTTTTTACCTCTGTGATTACCTTGTATCTAGGAACCTTCTTCCAGCCCCCTGATCACATGACTGTGACTGTTTATTATCTATTGTTTAAAATTTAGCATTGGTTTGTGCTAGATCTTAAATAACCCCCTGTGCCTGAACACAGTGTTATCTATACGGTCCACTTGTACTTTCTGTCTCTTTGTGTCGAAAAGAGATTTAAAAAGCATGTGATAAGAGGCAGCCCTCAAAGGCTTAGAAATTAGCATATGAGCCTACCTATGTTTAGTTTAATCTAAGAATACCAAGAGAAAAAAGCAAATTTGATGATAAAAGTAAATTGGAAAGTTGATTAAAATTAAAAGTCCTATCTGAATAATGAAAGTTTAATTTATACTAGACTGTCCCTTTAAGTATTTTAAAACTAATGGTTTTATTCTTGCCCTCTTGTGTAGTGGTATAACAACAAATACTTAAAAGCCCTATATTATCTGTCTTGCATGAAATAAGCAAATTACAAATAAAAATCATAGAAATAAAAGCATTATAATGTACGAAAGTAAGAATTAAAAATGTAAGAGAAATTGGAAATGTTGTTTAAACCCTTCACGCCTGGACAAGTGTTTAGGATCAAGTCTGGGATTGGATCATGGTGGGCTACCTATTATGCTAGGCAAACCCCCCAGTCTGATTATAATTTTAAATGAAGCAGGAGGTTACCACACTCCGAATAATATAGGATGACCTAAAGGCGTTTAAGCCCAGTGTTATTAGGATGGCATGAAACATCCTAAGGGTGTTAAGTGGTTAAATTTTATGTAGAGAAGATAAGGCTCCATTTATTATCAGGCAGGCAAATGAGGTTTGCTGTCATTAAACTCGTTTGCCATGATTCATTTTGAGCATGCAGCAATATGAAGTCTTGTGAAGTTGCTTGTGCAACTTTTTTTTAACCCTTACAGTTTGCTTCAAGTATGCTCACAATATTCATTGAAATCATAGGCTGCGCTTGCGCGAAGACTGTTGCGCTAACTCATCTCTAGTTAACTTGCTTTACAATGGACTTGTAATATCAAAGTTGCAAGCTAATGGTAGTGCGGTCAAGCAATTTTGGTTATTGTGCCTATGCTATCATTAGTGAGCCACTTGCAATCTGGCAATCTAGGCTAATTCATACAGTCACAGTGCGTAAGTTTTCCTTTTTTCCTGAAATATTTTCTTATATTTAAACAGCAAGTTTACTAAATGTTTCAGCTGTTCTCTAATTATTATGAGAACATGAGATTTAAATAGCATATGTAATCAAGCAATTTAATGTTTGTTTTTTTTTTTTTTTTTTTTCTTTTAGATAGGGTGAAATCTCGTAAACATATTTTCCTTACACCATATCTGTAAGGCCCCAATATTTAAAGCACCAACAAACTAATGAGAAACTGCCTTTCTGGCCTTGTCAGCCTCAGTCTGTTGGTCTGTCGATATATACTCTAAAAAATGTGCTGTGTGTCTCCCATAGGAAATAATAGTCTGCTGATATTGCCACTTGTCAGAACTTTCAGCGGGCGGGGGTGTATTTGAAGTGTCCCTACACAGCATAGACACGGTGTCTCTGTAGGAACACTTCATATAATGCATGTGTAACCTAAATGTAACTACACCTACACTACCTGCCTCACATTGTAAAGTCTCACCACTGAAAAAGTGGAGAGGCAAACATGACTGAGATTGTAATATATCTCACTACTGGCAATGTATCCCAATCAAAATGCAGGTTACTCCCCTGGAACGCCCAGCTAACACCCACAGAACACCTACATCTATGTTATGTCTTCGCTAAGGTGGGATGTCGGTTGCGCTGCCTTAAAATGCCTGGCCCTATTTTTGGTCCCAGTACAGTCCTACAAATGCTACATGCCACACATTGCATTACAGCCCACATTACAGCAAGTAAGATAGATTTACTCAAAAATTTTTTTTTTTTTCAAGAGTCAATTATACTTACATATATTAATAAAGACTTTAATGTCTCTTTTTGGGTTTACATTTAGTACTAACTTCCTGTTAGTATCTTTCTATGTATAAAAAAATATTTGCAGTATGTAATTACACATTTTTTATTGCCCTAAAACATCAGTCTCTTTTAGATTTTAACTTTCTTTATACTCCAGTATTTTTTCTTTGTGTTAAACAAATTATTCATGTATTACGTTTATTTTTATTTTTTACAGCAAACTATACACTATACAATCTATACATAGATTTCCAGAAGTATACAGATAAACAACTTAGTACGATAAATAATTATATAAATGTTGCATTCATGCTCTTTACAGTTTGCAGAATTTTGCCTCCAAAAAAAGATTAAAAATTGTGAGGAATTTGGTATTTACAGGACTACTCACTAAACATTAGTGTGATCCATCTTTAAAAATAGGTCTCTTATGACAATCTTCATAGTTATGAGATAGAAACTGCACAGTGACTTTGTGATATGTTTATAGGGTTTTATCAGATGATACAGAATTATCACCTATTACTTATCTGGGTGTTGTACCCCTCCAATATGTCTTCTTGCAAAATATTGACTTATATTGATATAAAGATGTGGATGGCTATGTCTCCTTATTTCTAAAGCAATTCTAAAGCAAATTCTAAAGCAATTATCTGCATGTGAAAGTAAGAAATAAAAAAATGGAAATCCTTATTTGGCTTGGGTGGTGATGTGTACTGGTGCTTGCTATATATAGGAAATAGTCAAATCCCCCCATGAAATTTAGATGTTTTTTTTTTTCCAAATGTAAGCACATACTTGAGATACCCTTGATGCAATTGAGCTACCATATTTAAAATTATGTGCAGCTCCTTTGTACAAGCAGCAATGTTCTGCTGTACATCTTGTTTCTAATATAATTATGTTTGGGACATTTTATTTTATGCACCCCCAGAACAATATCTGCAGACACCTGCGGAAATAGGCTCTATTTTTGGACTTCTATACACAATACATGATGTATGCAATTTATTGCTATATAATTTGATTTTATGATTATCTATGTTGTTATTGTATATGGGGTACACGCAGGAAGGTATAAGGGAGTACAAGTTTTTGCTCCATTCTACACAAATAGATATTAATACATTTAAGAAAAAAAGTAACCTATCCTTATCAGCATAGGATGTTTTAAAATGAAATAGAACTACTCTTGATCAATACAGAATGCACTTTAATGTGCTCTCTGGCCACATTTGTATGCAGTTTAAAATACAAAATGTGTTATAATATGTTGAAAACATAACCTTTAGAACATTGTTCTTAATATATATATATATAAAATGTAAAGAATAGACATGTCTATTAAATCTACATCACCCTGAGGATTTTGTATCCTTTTTTTTCTTAAATATCAGGCACTTCTCTCAGATAGTGATCTTTTACTGGCATGTGCATTATGTTCTTGAAAGTTATAATCCTTACTGGGTTTATCTCTTTGAACTGTATTGAATTGTTGAATGGAAACGTACAAGCATAACATTAACTTGTTTCTAGAGTCTGTATGTCAGGCTCATTGAGATGGACAATGCTGTTAACATTTTTGTGTGTGTGTTTTTTTTTTAAGGTGTCAGAGAATAGGCAGAAACATATTGTTTTAAAGATGAAATCACACAATTGTAGTGGGAAATACCTTTCCATAACTATAGGTTTCTAATAGAGAATAGAATATCCTATATAGGTCCAACACTTTAGCTCATGCTGCAGTCCCTGCTGTCAACTTGGGGGCAGAAAGCAACTCAAATGTTTAAGGGAGTAGGATCAGTATGTAAATCACCATATAAAGGCAGATTGTCAATACAGACAGTGATACAGACAGTGTCACTGTCTGTATTGCGGGTGGTTGGAGGTGTGGGAGGTTTGGGAGGAAAGGAGGGAACTGGGTGGTTCATTGATGGAAAGGGGAGGGAGTGGAGGGTTCGCTAAGCTACACAAACATTGTTGGTATGGGAGAGAAAGGTATGGGTTTCTGCACTACAGAAAAGGGAAAAATTAGAGGGGGAGGTTGGCCCCTGCACCATAATTGCTTGAAGGGGGAAAGTGAGGGGGAACCTACACTACAGAAAACAAAAAATATCCCAGACAAACCTTCTCCCCAGACTGCATACTGGCATTGTTGCAGTTAGAAAGATGGCAGTGCATTAGGATAGGGTGAGATAAGAGAGCTATTTGTGAAAGATTTGGGAGGCTCAATAGCATACTGACAGACTGGTTGCTAGCACATACGATGGTGGAATTTGTTGATGTCCATGGGGGGGGGGGGGAATAGCTGTTTGGGAGGAATCAGGGAAGTGATAAGTGTCAGGGGGTTGGGTAATGTCTGCACTACAATACCTTTTACCCTTAACAATTAACTGATTAACCCCTCACTGCCAGAAATTTCAGAAATGTGGTGCACATTTGAAATCAGTGGCCTTCTAATTACAAAAAGACTTTCATGTCTGCCATTTCTGAGCAAATGGGTTCATATAGAAGCTTTTACAACCAATTGTCATATGACTGTAGTAGTTGTGTGTAAATAATTCCTGTTTGAAACCCAAAGTTTTTTAAAAAGTTAACAATTATTATTTTTTATATGATGACATTTGACAGTCAAATGGTGGCATGCCATATAACAAAATTGGCCTAGACCAATACCTTGAGTTGTCTACTTTAAAAATATATATACATTAATTTAAGGGTCAATTGTAAGAATTTTGGCAGTTCTGCTATACCAAATGAGACTTAAAGGGACAATCAAGTCCAAAAAAACCTTTCATGTTTCAAATAGGGCATGTAATTTTAAACAACTTTCCAATTTACTTTTATCACCAATTTTGCTTTGTTCTCTTGGTATTCTTAGTTGAAAGCTAAACCTAGGAGGTTTATATGCTTATTTCTTAGACCTTGAAGGCCGCCTCTAATCTAAATGCGTTTTTCACCACTAGAGGGCATTAGTTCATGTATTTCATATAGATAACATTGAGCTCATGCACATGAATTTACCAGGGAGACAGCTCTGTTTGGCTAAAATGCAAGTCTGTCAAAAGAACTGAAATAAGGGGACAGTCTGCTGAGGCTTATATACAAACTAATTATAGAGGTATAAAGTGTATAATTATAACTGTGTTGGTTATGCAAAACTGGGGAATTGGTAATTAGACAAAAACAGTTAGGAGCACCAAAAAGCGAGGGAAAAACAAAATGTATTTACAGTTATTTTAACAAAAGGGTTAGTTAACCCCAGGGTAAGAGTGTGTTCACAAAAAAATGAAATACAGAGAACAAAAAGGCTGACCGGTTTCTGCGTCTGCCTTAATCCTAGCCTGCTTAAAATTGTTTGTAAATTCACAATTTAAAAACCCACCTCTGTGTTTCAATTGGGTGTGGAGTACACACCTTTAAAGTAGTTAACCAATGTTAAACATCAAATCAATTTAATTTGTTCAGACACCTGATTTCCCTACTGACTCACTGCTAATAGGTGTGGCGATGTCGGATCAGCCCTCCTAAAGTTTTAACTGTAAACTTTTCAATGATGTCACCCAAACCCTGGGGTTAACTAACCCTTTTGTTAAAATAACTGTAAATAAATTATGTTTTTTACTCGCTTTTTGGTGCTCCTAACTGTTTTTGTTTGAGAGATTTTGTGGCCATTGTGAGCACACACAGCGAGTTAAAACACCTTCTAATTCCCCTATTGCGGAGGCTTGGCAATTCCCAGCTTGGACACTCACCAGTTGCAAAGAGGAGCATCACAATAAAATCAACAGCACCGCAAGGATACATGATAAAGATTAACCTGAAACAGGACCGTGGTGAGTCTGTTTATGATACATACATATGTGATACCATTTGAACTGCATTGGAGAGTTCTATATATATACAAATAAGACATTTCTATTCTTATTTTGCTATTATCAGGGGAGATTGGGGTTGACCCACTGACATAGCATGACTATGAACTTTTGTCTGTCTAACCAAGCTGGATATGCAATGTGATTTATCATTATATCTGCATATGAAATCATACACACCGTACACACCCAACCTCAGCACCCCCATTTTTCTCTGACTGAATTGGTAATTAAGGGATTATCTATTTTTTAAAACAAAAAAAATTCTGGTGTTGAATGCCCCTTTAACAACATTGCATCATTTCAGACAAATACAGATGAAGACCTTAAAATGATCAAAAATAATTTAAAAAAAAAATACAATTTCAGTCTTAGCTGAATCAGAGGATGCCAATGAACACATTTTGAGATTATTTGTTTTACAGATTCCATTAAAAAAATACAGCAGTAGCAATAGTAACTACTTTGCTATATTTAAGTCTAAGGTACTGTTAAACTGTTCCTCTGCTGTCTGAATGCGTTTTCCATAAGAAATAACGGTCACATGGATTCAGGGGGGACAATTTATCAATGTCTGGCAGACATGATCCGCTGTAGCAGCCTCAGTGGAGGTGTATGAGTTAAGGAGCAACGGTCTTAAGACCGCTGCTCCTTAACTCCTGTTTCAGGTGAGCCTGAAGGCTCGTGCGGAAACAGCAGCATTAGGGCACATTCATCGCTTAATTAATCGGCCCCATGGACATATTCTGAACGACACCCAAAACAAATATTGGATAAACATTTTTTTCATGTACAATTCTTCTTAAATTATTTTTTTTGGTTGTTTCTTTTAGTTGTTGAAACTATAAATATATATTGTTTTTGATTACATTGATATTATTACTGTTTTTCTTTTTATTTGTACTGTGAAGAAAAATATTCATATTAAAAAATTAATATACTAGTTATCTTCCCTAAAATTGTATAGTAAAATAACATAAAGGAACAAAAAAGCTCCATCCAATTTTAATATTAATGGAACACTAAAATAATAAATGCTAAAATACAGCAATTTTGGTGTTAAATTGGTTAGAAACATTTATGTCCCTTTCATAGAACTTTTTTTGTAATCTTTCCTCACCAGAGACTGCTGCAAGATATTGGTTAGCAACACAGTACAGATCTCTCTGGTTGCCAATGAGTTAATTTTTATAGCATCTAAAATAAGCCAGAACTTGAAAACAAAAATGTTCTGAATACAGGTTATAAATATTAGACAACATTTTCACAGCTTTATGTCAGTTGTAGAACTGTTTATAGTGTCTATATGAATTAAAAATAAATACTTACATACAGGGATTTATTTACTTATGATAAATAAAAGGGATACTCAATCAAAATTAAACTTTCATTATTCAGATAGAGCATGCCATTTTTAACAACTTTCCAATTTACTTCCATTAACAAAATGTGCAAAGTCTTTTTATATTTAAACTTTTTGAGTCACCTGCTCCTACTGAGCATGTGCAAGAATAAGTGTGTATGCATTTGTTAATGGCTGATGGCTGTCACATGGTAAATGTATGCATTTATGATTGGCTGATGGCTGTCACATGGTACAAGGGGAGTGGAAAAAGACATAACTTAAAATTGTCAGAAAAAAAATCTACTACTCATTTGAAGTTCAGACTAAGTGCTATTGCATTGTCTTGTTATCTTGCATTTGTTGATTAGGCAAATCTACTGTGGTGACTGGTCCTTTAAAAAGTGCTTTGCATCCCTCTTCTAATGGATATGAATAGAACCTAATTTAAGCTAAAATTACTTTCAAGAACAATATAAATGGCACATAATGATAAATATAAAGGTCAAAATGGTGGGGCTCTGGGTGTTATGCCTGTATTCTTGGGATTAGTAGTTCCCTTTCAAGGACCACTCAATGCAGTTGAATTGTATTATTAATAAGTGCATAATTAAAAAGACAATGATTTAAAACCTTGGGGCATATTTATCAAGCTCCGTATGGAGCTTGATGCCCAGTGTTTCCGGCGAGCCTGAAACAGAAGTTATGAAGCAGATGTCTAAAGGCTCTGAGGCGGTGGACAGAAATTGTCATAAATCAACCCGATCGAATACGATCAGGTTGATTGACACCCTCCCTGCTAGCAGCCGATTGGCTGCGAATCTGCAGGGGACGGTATTGCACTAGCAGTTCACAAGATCTGATGGTGCAATGATAAATGTCGAGAGCGTATGCTGTCAGCATTTATCGATGTGCAGCGGACATGATCCGCTATATCATATCATGTCCGCTTGCACCATCATAAATAGGCCCCTACTCTGAACTTCAAATAAGCACTACATTTTTTTTGACAAATTTATTTTTTCTCCCATTTTCCAGCTCCCTGCATCACGTGAGAGACATCAGCCAATCACAGACTAGTATACATATACCCTGTGAGCTAGTGCACATGCTCAGTAGGATCTTGTTCCCCAGAAAGTATGTATATAAAAAGACAAATGGAAAATTTTGACAATGGAAGTAAATTGGAAAGTGTCTTAAAACGGCATGCTCTATCTGAATCATAAAAGTTTATTTTGACTTGAGTGTTCCTTTAGATATTAAGGAAATAGTATGAATCAGATTCACCAATTAAATAAACCACGCTTTAGAATTGTCTCTTTGTCAAGTACTTTACCTGACCACACTCCAGTGACGGGCTCCTGCTTTGATGTTCCTACACGTGGAATGCTAAAGCCTGCCTTCTATATTGGCTGCTGCTTTCCTTAGGCATGTGTGGTCATACACTGTGCTGATATAAAGGGGCAATACCTAATTTCAGAAATTCCCACCTATATTGCCACAGGTGTTGGAGTTCCTAAATAAATACATTGGGGGGTAGTTATCAAGCCGTCAACCTCAAATACGCTGGAATTCCGCAGCGTATTTGTGGCGAGGCTGATTCGCCTAAGTTATCAAGCCCTAGATACCGGCAAAAGTAGAATTTTGTGACGTAAGCTTCGATCCGCCGGACTCAGTCCGACACAGATCGATTCTTACGTCACTCCAGATGTTCTGCACACAAGTGCGGCACAATCTGACTACTTTTGCTAGTTATCAAAAAACTAGAAGGTACGCTCTGCACTTTTACGGCCCAGCGTACCTGGTTTTCAATCCGCCGCCCTGGAGGCGGCGGATCCCATAGGAATCAATGGGAGTCTGACCATAGCGAAAGTTCATGTTCGCTGCTGCCAGACATCCCATTGATTCCTATGGGAGATGTCTGCACCTAACACCCTAACATGTACCCCGAGTCTAAACACCACTAATCTGTCCCCCCTACACCGCCGCAACTAAAAAAAAGTGTTTACCCCCTAAACCGCCGCTCCTGGAGCCCACCGCAAGCTATAATAAACATGTTAACCCCTAAACCGCCACTCCCTGACCCCGCCGCAACTATAATATATGTATTAACCCCTAAACCGCCGCTCCCGGACCCCGCCACAACCTATATTAAATGTATTAACTCCTATCCTGTCCACCCTACACCGTTGCCACTGTAATAAATTTATTAACCCCTATCCTGCCCCCCACTACTACGCCGTCACTCTAATAAAATTATTAACCCCTAAACCTAAGTCTAACACTAACCCTAACAGCCCCCTAACTTAAATATTAATTAAATAAATCTAAATAATATTTATCTTATGAACTAAATTAATCCTATTTAAAACGAAATACTTACCTTTAAAATAAACCCTATTATAGCTACAATATAAATAATAATTATATTGTAGATATTTTAGGATTTATTTTTATTTTACAGGTAAATTTAAATGTATTTTAACTAGGTACAATAGCCATTAAATAGTTATTAACTATTTAATAGCTTACCTAGCTAAAATAAAGAGAAATTTACCTGTAAAATAAAAACTAACCTAAGTTACAATTACACCTAACACTTCACTATACTTTAAAAAATTATTCCTATTTAAAAATAAATACTTACCTGTAAAATAAACCCTAAGATAGCTACAATGTAATTAATAATTACATTGCAGCTATTTTAGGATTTATATTTATTTTACAGGTAACTTTGTATTTATTTTAGCTAGTTAGAATAGTTATTAATTAGTTATTAACTATTTAATAACTACCTAGCTAAAAGAAATATAAAATTACCTGTAAAATAAATCCTAACCTAAGTTACAATTAACCTAACACTACACTATCATTAAATTAATTAAATAAATTAACTACAAATCACTGCAATTAAATACAATTACATAAACTAACTAAAGTACAAAAAATAAAAAAAGCTAAGTTACAAAAAATAAAAAAAATAAGTTACAAACATTTAAAAAATATTACAACAATTTTAAGCTACTTACACCTAATCTAAGCCCCCTAATAAAGTAACAAAGCGCCCCAAAATAAAATTGCCCTACCCTATTCTAAATTAAAAAAGTTCAAAGCTCTTTTACCTTACCAGCCCTTAAAAGGGCCTTTCGTGGGGCATGCCCCAAAGAATTCAGCTCTTTTGCCTGTAAAAGAAAAATACAACCCCCCCAACATTAAAACCCACCACCCACATACCCCTAATCTAACCCAAACCCCCCTTAAAAAAACCTAACACTACCCCCCTGAAGATCATCCTACCTTCAGTCGTCTTCACTCAGCCGAGCAGCGATGGAACCGAAGAGGAGATCCGGAGAGGCAGAAGTTATCCTCCAAGGGGCGCTGAAGAAATCTTCCATCCGATGAAGTGATCCTCCAAGCAGCGCTGAAGAAGTCTTCGATCCGGGCGATGTCATCTTCCAAGTGGGGTCTTCAATCTTCTTCTTCAGGATCCATCTTGCAGACCTCCGACGCGAACATCCTGCTGGCCCGATGAACTACCGACGAATGAAGCCTCCTTTAAGGGACGTCATCCAAGATGGCGTCCCTTCAATTCCGATTGGCTGATAGGATTCTATCAGCCAATCGGAATTAAGATAGGAAAAATCTGATTGGCTGATTGAATCAGCCAATCAGATTGAGCTTGCATTCTATTGGCTGATCGGAACAGCCAATAGAATGCGAGCTCAATCTGATTGGCTGATTGGATCAGCCAATCGGATTGAACTTCAATCTGATTGGCTGATTCAATCAGCCAATCAGATTTTTCCTACCTTGATTCCGATTGGCTGATAGAATCCTATCAGCCAATCGGAATTGAAGGGACATCTTGGATGACGTCCCTTAAAGGAGCCTTCATTCGTCGGTAGTCCGTCGGGTCAGCAGGATGTTCTGCATCGGAGGTCTGCAAGATGGATCCTGAAGAAGAAGATTGAAGACCCTTCTTGGAAGATGACATCGCCCGGATCGAAGACTTCTTCAGCGCCGCTTGGAGGATCACTTCATCGGATGGAAGACTTCTTCAGCGCTGCTTGGAGGATCATTTCATCGGATGGAAGATTTCTTCAGCGCCCCTTGGAGGATAACTTCTGCCGCTCCGGATCTCCTCTTCGGTTCCATCGCTGCTCGGCTGAGTGAAGACGACTCAAGGTAGGATGATCTTCAGGGGGGTAGTGTTAGGTTTTTTTAAGGGGGGTTTGGGTTAGATTAGGGGTATGTGGGTGGTGGGTTTTAATGTTGTGGGGGGGTTGTATTTTTCTTTTACAGGCAAAAGAGCTGAATTCTTTGGGGCATGCCCCACGAAAGGCCCTTTTAAGGGCTGGTAAGGTAAAAGAGCTTTGAACTTTTTTAATTTAGAATAGGGTAGGGCATTTTTTTATTTTGGGGGGCTTTGTTATTTTATTAGGGGGCTTAGATTAGGTGTAAGTAGCTTAAAATTTTTGTAATATTTTTTAAATGTTTGTAACTTATTTTTTTTATTTTTTGTAACAGCTATTTTTATTTTTTGTACTTTAGTTAGTTTATGTAATTGTATTTAACTGTAGTGATTTGTAGTTAATTTATTATATTATTATTAATTATTTAATGATAATGTAGTGTTAGGTTTAATTGTAACTTAGGTTAGGATTTATTTTACAGGTAATTTTGTATTTCTTTTAGCTAGGTAGTTATTAAATAGTTAATAACTATTTAATAACTATTCTAACTAGCTAAAATAAATACAGAGTTACCTGTAAAATAAATATAAATCCTAAAATAGCTACAATGTAATTATTAATTACATTGTAGCTATCTTAGGGTTTATTTTACAGGTAAGTATTTAGTTTTAAATAGGAATAATTTATTAAAGTATAGTGTAGTGTTAGGTGTAATTGTAACTTAGGTTAGTTTTTATTTTACAGGTTAATTTCTCTTTATTTTAGCTAGGTAAGCTATTAAATAGTTAATAACTATTTAATAGCTATTGTACCTAGTTAAAATAAATTGAAATTTGCCTGTAAAATAAAAATAAATCCTAACATAGCTACAATATAATTATTATTTATATTGTAACTATATTAGGGTTTATTTTAAAGGCAAGTATTTAGTTTTAAATAGGATTAATTTAGTTCATAAGATAAATATTATTTAGATTTATTTAATTAATATTTAAGTTAGGGGGTGTTAGGGTTAGTGTTAGACTTAGGTTTAGGGGTTAATAATTTTATTATAGTGGCGGCGGTGTAGTGGGGGGCAGGATAGGGGTCAATAAATTTATTATAGGTGGCAACGGTGTAGGGGGGGCAGATTAGGGGTTAATAAGTTTAATATAGGTTGCGGCGGGGTCCTGGAGCGGCGGTTTAGGGGTTAAACTATTCATTTAGTTGCGGCGAGGTGCGGGATCAGCAGGATAGGGGTTAATAACTTTATTATAGAGGGGACAGGATAGGGGTTACTAGGTATAATGTAGGTTGCGGCGGTGTCTGGGAGCGGCAGTTTAGGGGTTAATACATTTATAAGAGTTGCGGCGGGGTCTAGGAGCGGCGGTTTAGGGGTTACTAACTTTATTTAGTTGCGGGGGGCTCCGGGGGCGCCGGTATAGGGGGTAGAACAGTGTAGTTTAGTGTGGGTGCTTAGTGACAGGCAGTGAAATCGGATGAGTGATAACTCTCACAGTCCGCTGCTCATCGCCCCGTACTTGGTGCACGGCTTTTTGACAGATTTATTGATAACTTAGGCGAATTTTTTTCAGGTTCACGGCGGCGATGCTTAGGCGGGCGTATTGGGCCGGCGAAGGCAGGAAAGTTGACACATTGATAACTACCCCCCATTCAGTCTATCACTCAGTTATTGAGTAGTTCACCTTTACTTACTCTCAGCTCTCCCTGTATCCTGTGTTACAACAAGCTTGTACTTACCTTGTTCCTAACACCACTTACCTGAATCCTGCTGTACCAGCTGCACTTACCTGGTACTCTGTGATAGCCTTACTATCTGTACCTGCTTCGGTTTCATGTGCCTACTAAACCTCAACTAAACTCTCACACTATTTGCAAATACAAGCCCCTTTAGTTCTCTATATTTAGATCAACAATATAACAAAATCTATACCCATGAAAACAATTTCAGCAATCTGTATTAGCTTACTATGAACAGCTTTTGGTTATTCATTGTTGTGTGATGGAAATCAAAATGTGCTTGTTATTCAATCATAAATGCCAGCACTAAAAACTAAATTAAGACCTTCTTTGAATGTGACACACAGACATTAAATCAGATTAACAAGTTTGTTGACATGGAATGTGTCTAACAGTAACTGGTTGTAATTTATCTTTTATTTAATGCTTTGAAGCAGAATTTTTTTCACTTAAGATATCTACATTGTTTACGTAAACTTTTATTTTTATTTTATTCTTAAAAAGACCATATAATACATGTTTTGTTTTTTTTTAAACTGTGAGCATTTGCTTTAAAATGACAAAAAGGAAGGATTGCAGTTACTGCTTGTAGATTTCTGTCAAAAATATTTTGTGATTGCATTTATATGTGAACAGAATGATAATGATTTAGAAAAAAAATATTAATAATCAAACAAATTAAAGGGATGGGGATATTGCATATATACATATCCAAATATGTCACATTGCAATACAAAAAAGTATTTCTTCTTTAACTAAAAGAGGACAGTTTCAAGTGTATTACAGCTTTTTAAATAAATAAATAAAAGAGCAAAAAAATGTTTTGAATGCTTGTAGGGCATTTATTTGTCTACCAATAGAGTTGTACTTATAAAAAAGTAAGTAATCTATCTCTAGATATGAGCTGAATACATACAAGATCTTTTAATTTTATAATCAAATTAAATACAGCTTTTACTTTTCTCATGTGTATTTATATCAAGCAGGGGCGGACTGATCAGCGGGCAAATAGGACCTGGACCGAGGGCCCAGCATGTCAGGGGGCCCACAAATGGCATTTCCATGGCTCCTGGTGTGCTGCTTAAGTTTGGGCTGACAGCTGCCCAATTATTTACTAAGAACTTAAGTGTGGGTTTAGTGGGGGCCCAAGCCCCAGAGTGGGGGCCTTGTGCCTGGATGTGGGGTTTGTTGCTGGGGGCAATAGGGTGTTGGGGGGGCCTGTCGGGGGTTTGTCACTGTGAGGGCCATGGAGTATGGGATCTGGCCCTAGAGGTTAGGGGCCCTGTCTCTGGCCCTTGACGTTGGTGGTCCTTGTCCTTGAGGTTGGGGGGCCTGAGGCGCAGGGCAGGGAAGCTACCATGTTTATTTGCATACATTTTGATACATTTGGGTCAGTGTGAGACAGTAGGGGGCCTTCCCTAATTTTTGCCCGGGGCCCTGATCGGTCTCAGTCCGCCCCTGAAATCAAGTCCTTTGAAACGCATGGTAAAAATGTTTCCTTTATTTCTGAGGGGATTCCCATGAATACAAACCCAGCCCCAGCGTTGTTTGCAGTTTTGTATTCTGTTGAACCTGTAAGAGTTGAGGTCGCATAGATATAGTGCAGGAAGTTAACATACAATGCTTTTATAAACAATTAACATTTTTTAGCTTATTTTCTGTTACCTTTGCTAGAATAAAAACATTGATGTTGGTTGACATGTTCACACACATTTTGGGCGCCATGTACTAAGGCGTCAAAATTTCGCCCAGACCGTATTGAATTAACCCGCCGGCATTCGCACCATGCGGATAGAACTTCGTTACATGAATGTACTAAAAACCAAGCCGTAAAATTTTGCATCTATTGTGTCTCGAAGACAATCGGATTATTGATAACTTTGAAGCTTCGTTCGGTGCGAAAGAGCAAAGTTACGAAGCAGTCTGCGACCTAATTGGTTTAGTTCTTCACCCACGTGACCATCTAGGTGTCATAATCGTCAGACAAGCGGCAACGTCTGGCTGCTGACATGTATAAGAATGTGCATTTTCCCAGAAATCTTAGAATATTGTTTATTTACTTTTCGGTATTCACTTTGAGAAGATGGCTTGCTCCGGAGATTCAGCTACTTCTAAGAAGACTCGCAACCCTAATTTCTCTCATCAACAGAATGTTGTACTTGTTGATCTAGTACTCGAATATTATGACAATATTTATGGTAGTCGAGTCAAGCAAACCCCTGGTGCTTGTAAGAAGTTTATTTGGGAAAAAATTAGTGACGCTGTGAGTGCTCAAGGACCAACTAAAAAAGATATTGACTCCTGCAAAAAAAGGTTCAACGATATAAAGTGTCAAACTAAAGCCAAAATTGCCAAAGAAAAGCAATATGCACGAGGTACTGGAGGCGGACAACCTTATGTTGCAGATTTGACTGACTTTGAAAGAAAAGTTTTACAGAGGCTTGGCACCGAGGTCATTGAGGGCATAACCGATGACTGTGATAGCGATATTCAAGGTAATTATAAATTAATCTCCAAAGTAATATTTTAATTGTCTGCACCAAAAATGTGTCTCTTACGTTAAGGTATTATAAAATTGTATTCTGTAACAGAATCATGATTGAAAAATTTTTGGTTTACTGTCCCTTGAAAATTGATTTATTAATTTGTGTAAAAGTGTCTCCATCTTCATTCAGTGATCCAAAAACCAATAATAATACAATAGTAGTCTAGTCCTTTCACTTAAGTACTTTTACCTGGCATCAGGTTGATACCCCCTATAGTTTTCTATTGTATTCGCTACCTAAATGGTCGCGAAGCAAATCACGCAAAGTTACAGTGAAAGTTGGAGCAGACGGATTAGTTGTAACATTCATAATTTCCGATTAAAACAAATTTACGTGCGATCGAACATGTAGTAAGTGGTAAAAGGCTTAGGAACAATCAGTTGCGTAAAATTACGATAGCTGATGAAAAATAGTGTTTTTTCTATTCGATCGCAGATTGGTAAATACGAGATGCAGATTGTGAGCGAATTTTGAAACGGAAATACAGACGAACGGTCACTTTGAAGCTTAGTACATGGCTCCCTTTATGTGTTATTGGGAGGATTTCCCAAAAGACAATAAGGTCTCTGCCTGTTTTGCCTCCAGAAATGTTACATTTTGTGTGACAGGTTCTATTTGTTTTTCACAATCAGTGGTCTATGAATTATTTGCAATAACTTGAAGAACAAGAGAATTCAGGTGGGCGAGCTTTGCTGTACTTCCCTTTTACATTATTACATGACAACAAAGTCAGAATGAACCAACTGAGAAGTTTTTTAAATCTATCTTTTCATGACCATTTATCTAATGATGTAATTTTGTGAGAACTATAGAACTAGCATTGATTTGGGGCTTCGTCAAATTTGTATTTATAGGATGATTTACAAAAAGAGTACTTCAGCTCTGTGATCTGGATAAGAGGTTAAACATTGGCAATTATGTGATCCATCAGCAAGAGTGTGATAGTAGCATCTGAGTTATTAAATTACACTGTGTATGTGTAACATTGTCTATTGATATATCTGTATATAATACTAGCAATAGTCTTACAGCTATAAGTAAGTGGAAACTATTAGAATGTCTGCTAAGTTAAGGATTCTATCAATACACATTTTATAAGTTGAATGTTATTTCACAGTCCTGATCATGCAGGGAAATAGTTTAGTGTGAAGCAGTCTGTTGATCTATGTCATGTTTTATGGATTTTTTTGACCCTGATAAAATATTGGCTACATTTTAAGCTCTTTAGAGAGCTTAACAGGATACAGAGAAGGTGCCCGAAGTTTTACTTAATCAGCCAAAGCCCCCCTGTATCTTCACTTTTACTTGATCTCTACCTTTGGTGTATACAAAGAGGGATTAAAGGTCTCTCATTATTATGCAAATCCCTGGAGTGAGTAACACATGATGTCATCAATGTGTGTGTCTACAATAAAATTACATCAAATGAGGAAATGCAGAGTCACTTCCTTTTCTTTGTACATGCAACACATAGAGAAATGCAATATATCTTATTTGCAATATTGGTGTCTATCTCAGATGTAGGAGATAGGTTTTTAAAAAAAATAATGTAATATAGTGTCCATTGTCTTTCTCCATGCAGTTTCATATATAAAAACTCACAAAGTTGGGAATGTAAAGGGCTCTCGAGGACCACCCTTTTACACTCTCTAAAAAACTATTCCTAAATTTTAAAACCTTTCAAGCATGTTAAGATATACTTGACAACTGTTTTCATACAACTAGCTAATGCATTTTTCTATTTGTTCAATATTAGTCAAAGCCATTGTCATCCTTCAGTTAATGGCAAATGCCTCATGCCTCGTGTAAAACCCAGACAGATATATTGCTCTTTGAACAGTTCTTTCAATTACTTTTCCTAGTGGTAATTTTTTTTTTTTTGTCTAAAGTTAACATGATAACCTCACATACTGCTTACTGACAGATCTGTATTTTCAGCCACTTGACAAGTAGTATTTCAAAATGATCACAGATCTAGAATTCTGTATCATGTATTTAATACACCCTTTATAATCTAAAATGTTTTTGAAGTAAACCTTTTATTTCCCCCATAGAGTAAATAACTTATAAATATAAGCATAACAACTGCAATTTGATTCAAATGATAACATATAGGTATAAAAAGTTTCCACAATATAAGTTTCTACAATATATATATATATATATATATATATTGTTAGTCTTTCATTTTAAAAAGGGCAAATCTTGATAATTTGAAAACTCCATATAATTAAGCCTCAAATTACGAGCAAAATAGACTACTCAAAGTGATCATTTATATAAAAAAAAGCACAAATCAATTTAAGTTCAGTTGTGATGAACAACCTTTGTTGAACCTCAATATGATTGTCTGTGTTGAATGGGTCACCTTTTAATGGTATTAATTTAAGCTCAACTGGAGCTTTTTTGCAAGTATATTAGATTTGTATATATTGAACTCAATTCTTTTTCCAACCTCATCTACAGTATTATGTATGCTATGCTATGTTACTCTGTAATATCATCGGAATTGTATCTAGAGATAGATTTGAGCAATTAAAGATTTATTATATTTTCAATTCGCTTGTCGAATGACACTTTGGACCAGAGTCTCAATCCATGAGCATTGAGCTAGCGACATCATAACAAACAAGGGGATGTATCTATAATTAAAGAGAAAAGGGAATAACC
Organism: Bombina bombina; assembly: GCF_027579735.1. Classification (NCBI taxonomy): domain Eukaryota; kingdom Metazoa; phylum Chordata; class Amphibia; order Anura; family Bombinatoridae; genus Bombina; species Bombina bombina. Next base: position 751,763,163 of record NC_069501.1, on the reverse strand, counting down.
TCAATACTATGCTTATACAATTTATTTATGGCTAGATTACAAGTGGAGAGCTAATTTATCACGCGCCAGCAAATGGGCAAATTTAGCAAAAAGCTGTTTTTTATGATGTTAAAGTTGGCGAGTATGGGGTGCGGTCTATGGGGACTGTGTGTTACTAGTAAATATATATGTATATGCTTAAATACATATATATTTATGTATTAAAGGGACAGTAAACGTACAGAATAATGTTATATAAGCATTGAAAGTTTTTTATAGTCTAAAGTTTGACTCTGCTCCAGGCTCTACTGAGCGGGTCTTGGATTTCGAAAGTGCTCTTCGTGGGCATGCTGGCTAGTCACAGCATGCCCGATCACACCATTGGACTGAATGTAGCTCGCTCACGCTACAAGATCAGAGCAGGAAAAAGCTACATTTAGTCAAATAGCATGATCTGGCATGCTGTGACTAGCAAATAGCGCTTTGGAAATCCAAGACCCGCTCAGTAGAGCCTGGAGTGGAGTCCAATTTTAGACAAAAAAAAAATGACAATGCTTGTAATTTAAGAAGTTACCACTAAGATAATGTTATATAATTCTGCACTATGTGCAGACTTATATGTGTATATGACACCTATTCTGGTATGTGCAGAACATTGGAATGTGAAATATTTACAGTAAATACACACTATGGGGCCTATTTCTGAAATGTCTGTCCGACATGATCTGATCAGCGTATCATGTCCGACAGACATCACTGAATGTGGAGAGCAATATGCTCTCCGCATTCAGCATTGCACCAGCAGCTCTTGTTAACTGCTGGCGCAACGCTGCCCCCTGCAGATTCACAGCCAATCGGCCGCTAGCAGGGCGTGTCAATCAAACCCGATCGTATTTGATAGGGTTGATTTCCTGCAATGTCTGTCCGACTCCTCAGAGCAGGCGGACAGGTTATGGAGCAGCAGTCTTTAGACCGCTGCTTTATAACTGGAGTTTCTGGCGAGTCTAGAGGGCTCGCCAGAAATACGGCCCTTCAAGCTCCATATGGAGCTTGATAAATGGGCCCCTATAACACTTTTTTTAAAAATGAAAATTGCATAAATATGCTTTTACATATTTTTATCTACTTAATTGCAAAGGTCTTCAATGCACTTATAGTTATGTCTATTTTTATGTACATCTGTATTGATGTGTTTAGACATATATATACATATTTAGACACACACACACACACATATATATATATATATATATATATATATATATATATATATATCTCTATATTAAAACCTTTGCCTGTCTTTTGTAACATATTTCATATCTTGATTTTTATGAAATAGTGTTATTATGAGTGTAACTGTTAAATGTATTTTGCATATAGATATGCATTTCTATAAATGCATTTATACACATAAATACATATATACACACATGTAAACATACATCTATACATGCATATCCATATTTTGACATGTATAAGTATGTATCTCTATTCTAAAGCCCTTTTCCTGGCTTTTTTTCTAACACCTGAGACCTCCTTTCTTACAACTTTTTGTGCAATATTTTTTTTGAATCATTTTTATTGGATGGTGTTATGGGTGTAAGTGTACTTTGTAATTTATTTTTGATGTGCTATGTGACACTTTTTGTTTTACGAAACAGTTAACCAAAGCACTGAGGACAAAATAATTATTAAAATAATAATAACTAGTATTTATATAGCGCATTTCTCCCAGTGGGAAACAAAGTGCTTTTTCAGCGCTCGCCCTCGGAATTAACCAAATCGGCAGCTGAATAGTAAATCGGCAGCTGAATAGTAATAGTTGTTATTATTACACAATTTAATGATTGTGCTCAAGTGATATTGATTACTTTCATCTTGTAATACAAGGGCTAAACCTGACACCCGCAAACACCCGCAATGAACCCCTTTTCGCTTGAACGTATCTGTTAGCATGCTACCCTATTGTGGCACACAATGTTTCACCATTTTTTTATAATTATCTTCTCAATTACAATATAGATAAATGCAACCTTTAAATCTCTAAGATGTAGTAACATTAGATATATCATCATTTATAGTAAAAAACAAACTTTTTTTTTTAAATAGTGCTGTGATGCTAAAAGAGTCATAAAATTATCAATTAAAATACAATTTTGGAGCATGTGAAGTGCAACTGTAGGAGTTATTTATCTGAGTGCAGCAATTTGTATATAATTATTTTATTATGTAATTTGATTTCTATGGTGTATCTTAATTATAGATATTGCATTTATTAGTTTTATCTGAATATACAATCCAATTTTTATTTAATCCCACCGATAAAATCTGCCCCTGCATGAACTTGCCCAATTCCCTTGATGCATGACGTTGCTATGTTTACATTTGTAACAATTTGTTATGCTAATTAGCCATGCAGTGTTATTGAACTATGTTGTTTGGGCATAGCGCATGACTTAGTTTGATTCTCTTGCGGCACAAAAGGGGTAGCGTGTTTGTATATATAAATAGCTATGTAATAAAAAAAAGTTGAATTTTTATGCTTACTTGCGAAAATCCGGTGAGTGCTTTGTCTATCCCCCTATGTGAATTGTTCAAGTGAGTGCACATTTCACAGACTGAAATATATATATATATACACATCATGTGATTCATATCATGACTGTTTTTTGTATTGAATGAAAGATAAATTAAAGTATTCACGGCATTGGTGCTTTAAATTCATCAACAGACCACTGATTCTTGTGGCTTTCTTTTGACATGCTTTATTTTGATAAATTTAAAAAGATGGATGCATTGAAACCTCTAATTGTCTAAAAGTTGACAATTTGATAAATGGGTCCAATGTCTAGATTTTGTGGTGGAATGTGGTCTTTAATGGCTACCATATCTGTGTGTGCAAAGGTGATGCTAGATTCCTTTTATTGATCAAATGGATATATTTCTTTTGGAGATATAATATGATGCCTCTTCATCTTTATTGACTTTAAGTATGGTTACTAATGAAATATGGAAATTGTTATTTGTTTGTATAAACTAATTATAAAAAAATGGAAAAATCAGACTATTACATGTAAGTATTTTTCAAAATAATGTTATCCTTTTCTTTATTAAATGAAACATTTGAATGATTGAATATAATTTGAATGGTGATTCTCGTAAATGTTATGATATGTCTATTGAAATCATTATTGAAATATATTTAAATGTTACATTCAGACATTTGATTGTTACATTTCATACTCCAGTGTTTTAAACTTTTTAAATTCAATACCATGGACCTCTTTCGAGTGACATTTCTTGACTGAATATTTTTTAAGTTCTTCTACATGTTCAGTTGATTTAATGTTAAACATTTAGCTACACTAAGTTGTAACGTCAACTTAAAAAGTCTTACTGAACATTATCAAGTTATGGATCATTGAATGCTTAGGCCTAGATTTGGAGTTTGGCGGTAGCCGTGAAAACCAGCGTTAGAGGCTCCTAACGCTGGTTTTAGGCTACCTCCGGTATTTGGAGTCACTCAAAAAAGGGTCTAACGCTCACTTTTCAGCCGCGACTTTTCCATACCGCAGATCCCTTACGTCAATTGCGTATCCTATCTTTTCAATGGGATTTTTCTAACTCCGGTATTTAGAGTCGTGGCTGAAGTGAGCGTTAGAAATCTAACGACAAAACTCCAGCCGCAGAAAAAAGTCAGTAGTTAAGAGCTTTCTGGGCTAACGCCGGTTTATAAAGCTCCTAACTACTGTACTCTAAAGTACACTAACACCCATAAACTACCTATGTACCCCTAAACCGAGGCCCCCCCACATCGCCGCCACTCGATTTAATTTTTTTAACCCCTAATCTGCTGACCGCCACCTACGTTATCCTTATGTACCCCTAATCTGCTGCCCCTAACACCGCCGACCCCTATATTATATTTATTAAACCCTAACCTGCCCCCCACAACGTCGCAGCCAGCTACCTACAATAATTAACCCCTAATCTGCTGACCGCAAAGAGCCGCCACCTACATTATAGCTATGTACCCCTAATCTGCTGCCCCTAACACCGCCGACCCCTATATTATATTTATTAACCCCTAATCTGCCCCCCACAACATCGCCTCCACCTGCCTACACTTATTAACCCCTAATCTGCCGAGCGGACCGCACCGCTATCATAATAAAGTTATTAACCCCTAATCCGCCTCACTAACCCTATAATAAATAGTATTAACCCCTAATCTGCCCTCCCTAACATCGCCGACACCTAACTTCAAACATTTACCCCTAATCTGCCGACTGGAGCTCACCGCTATTCTAATAAATGTATTAACCCCTAAAGCTAAGTCTAACCCTAACACTAACACCCCCCTAACTTAAATATAATTTAAATCTAACGAAATAAATTAACTCTTATTAAATAAATTATTCCTATTTAAAGCTAAATACTTACCTGTAAAATAAATCCTAATATAGCTACAATATAAATTATAATTATATTATAGCTATTTTAGGATTAATATTTATTTTACAGGTAACTTTGTATTTATTTTAACCAGGTACAATAGCTATTAAATAGTTAAGAACTATTTAATAGCTAAAATAGTTAAAATAATTACAAAATTACCTGTAAAATAAATCCTAACCTAAGTTTCAATTAAACCTAACACTACACTATCAATACATTAATTAAATACAATACCTACAAATAACTACAATGAAATAAACTAACTAAAGTACAAAAAATAAAAAAATATTTACAAACATAAGAAAAATCTTACAACAATTTTAAACTAATTACACCTACTCTAAGCCCCCTAATAAAATAACAAAGCCCCCCAAAATAAAAAATGCCCTACCCTATTCTAAATTACTAAAGTTCAAAGCTCTTTTACCTTACCAGCCCTGAACATTACAACCCACCACCCACATACCCCTAATCTAACCCAAACCCCCCTTAAATAAACCTAACACTAAGCCCCTGAAGATCATCCTACCTTGTCTTCACCATACCAGGTTCACCGATCGGTCCTGGCTCTAAAATCTTCATTCAACCCAAGCGGTGGCTGGCGATCCATCATCCGGCGGCTGATGAGGTCCAGAAGAGGCTCCAAAGTCTTCATCCTATCCGGGAAGAAGAGTAGATCCGGACCGGCAACCATCATCTTCCAAGCGGCATCTTCTATCTTCGTCCGATGAGGACCGGCTCCATCCTGAAGACCTCCACCGCGGACCCATCTTCATCCGGCGACGTCCAACTGAAGAATGATGGTTCCTTTAAGGGACGTAATCCAAGATGGTGTCCCTCGAATTCCGATTGGCTGATAGGATTCTATCAGCCAATCGGAATTAAGGTAGGAATATTCTGATTGGCTGATGGAATCAGCCAATCAGAATCAAGATCAATCCGATTGGCTGATCGGAACAGCCAATAGAATGCGAGCTCAATCTGATTGGCTGATTGGATCAGCCAATCGGATTGAACTTGATTCTGATTGGCTGATTCCATCAGCTAATCAGAATATTCCTACCTTAATTCCGATTGGCTGATAGAATCCTATCAGCCAATCGGAATTCAAGGGACACCATCTTGGATGACGTCCCTTAAAGGAACCGTCATTCTTCAGTTGGACGTTGCCGGATGAAGATGGGTCCGCGGTGGAGGTCTTCAGGATGGAGCCGGTCCTCATCGGATGAAGATAGAAGATGCCGCTTGGAAGATGATGGTTGCCAGTCCGGATCTACTCTTCTTCCCGGATAGGATGAAGACTTTGGAGCCTCTTCTGGAGCTCTTCAGCCGCCGGATGATGGATCGCCAGCCCCCGCTTGGGTTGGATGAAGATTTTGGAGCCAGGACCGATCGTGAACCTGGTATGGTGAAGACAAGGTAGGATGATCTTCAGGGGCTTAGTGTTAGGTTTATTTAAGGGGGGTTTGGGTTAGATTAGGGGTATGTGGGTGGTGGGTTGTAATGTTGGGGGGGTATTGTATGTTTTTTTTTACAGGCAAAAGAGCTGAATTCTTTGGGGCATGCCCCGCAAAGGGCCCTGTTCAGGGCTGGTAAGGTAAAAGAGCTTTGAACTTTAGTAATTTAGAATAGGGTAGGGCATTTTTTATTTTGGGGGGCTTTGTTATTTTATTAGGGGGCTTAGAGTAGGAGTAATTAGTTTAAAATTGTTGTAAGATTTTCTTTATGTTTGTAAATATTTTTTTTATTTTTGTAACTTAGTTCTTTTTTATTTTTTGTACTTTAGTTAGTTTATTTCATTGTAGTTATTTGTAGATATTGTATTTAATTAATGTATTGATAGTGTAGTGTTAGGTTTAATTGTAGGTAATTGTAGATATTTTATTTAATTAATTTAATGATAGTGTAGTGTTAGGTTTAATTGTAACTTAGGTTAGGATTTATTTTACAGGTAATTTTGTTATTATTTTAACTAGGTAACTATTAAATAGTTATTAACTATTTAATAGCTATTGTACCTGGTTAAAATAATTACAAAGTTACCTGTAAAATAAATATTAATCCTAAAACAGCTATAATATAATTATAATTTATATTGTAGCTATATTAGGATTTATTTTACAGGTAAGTATTTAGCTTTAAATAGGAATAATTTATTTAATAAGAGATAATTAATTTCATTAGATTAAAATTATATTTAATTTAGGGGGGTGTTAGTGTTAGGGTTAGACTTAGCTTTAGGGGTTAATACATTTATTAGAATAGCGGTGAGCTCCGGTCGGCAGAATAGGGGTTAATAATTGAAGTTAGGTGTCGGCGATGTTAGGGAGGGCAGATTAGGGGTTAATACTATTTATTATAGGGTTAGTGAGGCGGATTAGGGGTTAATAACTTTATTATAGTAGCGCTCAGGTCTGGTCGGCAGATTAGGGGTTAATAAGTGTAGGCAGGTGGAGGCGACATTGTGGGGGGCAGATTAGGGGTTAATAAATATAATATAGGGGTCGCAGATTAGGGGTACATAGGGATAATGTAAGTTTTGGCGGTTTACGGAGCGGCAGATTAGGGGTTAATAATAATATGCAGGGGTCAGCGATAGCGGGGGCAGCAGATTAGGGGTTAATAAGTGTAAGGTTAGGGGTGTTTAGATGCGGGGTTCATGTTAGAGTGCTAGGTGCAGACGTATGAAGTGTTTCCCCATAGCAAACAATGGGGCTGCGTTAGGAGCTGAACGCAGCTTTTTTGCAGGTGTTAGGTTTTTTTTCAGCTCAAACAGCCCCATTGTTTCCTATGGGGGAATCGTGCACAAGCACGTTTTTGAGGCTGGCCGCGTCCGTAAGCAACTCTGGTATCGAGAGTTGAAGCTGTGTTAAATATGCTCTACGCTCCTTTTTTGGAGCCTAACGCAGCCATTCTGTGGACTCTCAATACCAGAGTTATTTTAAAGGTGCGGCCAGAAAAAAGCCAGCGTTAGCTACGCGGGTCCTTACCGACAAAACTCTAAATCTAGCCGATAGTGTTTAATTTTCAGTAATAAAAACTATTATTTACAAACCTTATTAAAAAAAAATACCCCAGATTCAGCTAATTTATGTAGCCCTGTTACATACAAATTAAAACCTCTTAAACTGAAATTGTTGAATAATTGAACAAAGGAAATATGATATTTTATCGAAGAGGGATTTTCATATTAAATTATTTTAAATCAGTATCAGGCAAGGTTCAGATAATTATATTTCCTTATTTTACTGAAAAACTGTATCTCCAATTTCCCTACTCCTACCACTTGGAAATTAAAACAATTAATATTATTTTTAATGATAAAGTTGTATCAACAGGCAGACTTTTAAATCTGACTCTACAACTATGGGCTAGATTACAATTGGAGCACTAAATGATTGCACTCCTTTACAAGTGGCTAGTTATTGATACCGCAACATCGCGGTAACAATTAGCACGGGTTAGTTTTCTAAAAGTGCCCTAAATGCCTTAAAAATATAGGGCATTGTAGTTTTTTTATTGAAAAAAAAAAATCTACCTTTTTTTTTTAATTAACAAAAATCCTGCACTTTTAGGCAGTTTTGGGGCTTTAAAGTTGGTGGGAGTGGGGTGTTAGAAACAAAAATATGTGTTCCCATAGACCGCAATGTAAATATACATGTATATGATTATATTCATATATATTTATGTGTTAATATGTGTATATACACATATTAACACATGCATATATATGTTTATATTCATATACATATATATTTACATTGCGGTCTATGGGAACACACATTTTTGTTTCTAACACCCCACTGCCCATCGCTGCGCTACTTACCTCTACGCTGCGCAAGGTTCTAATGCCATCTGTGATGGAAGTGTGCTCTCATGAATGCAATGCTTTCTAGCAATGCGAACGCAAGCTTGCGTTTGCGTTTGCATTGTGATTAACTTGTTATACCAGCACACATTATCGCATGCAATCGATATTTAGTGCTCCACTTGTAATCTGGCCCTTATTGTATCTAAGTATTATAATTTTACTTAGAACACACTTCTGTTCCCCTAAGGAGTCATAGGGAAACACAGTTAAGTGTAGTGCTTTTCACCTTTCTTCTGGTTTTATCAAACATATTATTTAAAAAAAAAGTTACAAATATAATTTAAATCAATTTGTAACAAAACACAAATACAGTAGAATTGAATAACTATCACATTCACAATAAACAGACAATACAATAGCAGTTATTTGGAATTACAAATGAGCAGCATAAGATTTTTTCAATCTAATTTTCCATCCCCCTGTATGATGTGAAAGTCATGAACCAATCACAAAATGCTTATACTGTTCTCTTTTGTACATGTTCAATTGGGGCTGGAGCCTCAGAAAGTGTGCATAAAGAATTGTGATAATGGAAGTATATTGGAAAGCATGTTTAAATGGCACGCACTAGCTGAATCCTGAAACTGTACTTGGAATTGAGTGTCCATTTGCTACCAGGAATTGCAGTGAAAAACTTGCCCAAAGTACTAGAGAATTTTTTTTAAACATTTTTTGCTATTATTCTGTTTAAATAGATATAGAGCCTTTGGGGCCAAGTTATTATTATCTGTCCGACATGATACGCTGTAGCGTATTATAACAGACAGACAACGCTGAATGCCAACAGCATACACTGTCTGCATTTAACATTGCACAAGCTGTTCACCAGTGTAACAGATTTGTTTTTTTTAATTTACCTATGAAAACTTTATATATTTTAAAAGTATATAAACCAAAGGTATTTATCTAGGCCCATTTTGGTGTATTTGATGACACTATTTGGCCGTCAAATATGATCATATAAAACTTTTTCAAAAACTTTGGGTTTCTCCCTAAAATTATTTACAAACTACTGCAGTTAAAGACAAATGCTTGTTAAAGCTTCTCTGGGATCCATTTTCTTCATTGTGGCTTTACCATTGTTTTTTGGCAATTAGAAGGCTGCTAAATGCAGCTACACACCACACTTCTGAAATTCCCATCAGAGAAGGAGTTCATCAGCTTGCAATGTTAATTTTTGCTGTACTGTACCGATTCTGTACTATATTAGGTACTGTCAGTGTCAGTGTAGGGATGCCTCCTTACACTCCCACCTCCCTGATCCCAACTGTACTGTAGTATAGGGTCACCCCTCCAACCAACATTTTTCTGTTGTGTGGGACCAATTGCTCTGTATCCCTTCCAAAGCATTTGCCGTAATGTAGGGAACCCCCCACTTCCCCCGCCCCGGCTGCACTGGGCTGCACACCCACCTCTCTCCTTCCCTCCCACCACTCCTATTGGCACCAACAGAAGATCATTGTGAAGAGTGGCACAGACAGTGTCAATCTCTGTAATGATCATCAATCTGGCTTCATATGGTAAGGAGCCACTATCAGTGCTCCCTTACCATATAAAGTCAGATGCCTGCTGCTCCCTGGTTGCGGCTTCCACTATCTAAATTTACAGCGGGGACCACAACATGTGCCTCTGTACTGAATGTAGGTACTACATCAACACAGTATGCAGGGCAAAGTAGTACCTACATTAATTTGGTGAAAGGGGTTAAATATTATCAAAATATTCAATTATGATTGCAAAAAAGTGTTTGCAAATTTTAATAAGGGCAGGTTTAAAAATATATGAAATTAACTGTTCAAATGTCATGAAATGATTTTAATTCAAAGACTGAAAGGATTAAAGGAACACAAAACACCCACAAATGGTTAAACACGTAATTAAAGGGACAATACACACCTTTTAATTACAAGACATATAAGCTATAAACTTATATACCTATAAAGTTCATTGTTTTGCGGTTGTAATCTGCTAAAAGGCAGTTAGGAAAAGGATAAGTACTGGGGTTATTATTCAGCAGTCTGCAGTGTGTGCATTTTCATCTTTAAGAATTATAAAATGCTCAATTTTCAGAACTAAATTACATAAAAAAGGAAATCAAAATAAATAATGATAATAGTTTTCAAAGTTGTTTTACTTTGTTACTGCATAACTTAACATTTTATATAACAATCCCAAGCTGTCCATAAACTGACATATTTTACTTAAACCTTGGTTGTGAATCTTTTGATTCCATGAAGGTCTGTGAAAATTTCTGACAGAACCAACCTAAATGCCCCATGCTACTTGTTTCTTATAGCTTTATAGCTTTCTGTGTGTTTAATTTAAATACTGCAGTATCAATTATAAAAATAAAACCAAGTAAAACAAAGAAGCAGGTGGTATGGGATTTGCAAAGGTGTACCTGCAGCATCTTTGAATACAATGAATCTGCTGTATTATGTTTACTTGAGTAAATTTTAAACTGAAGAAAAAAGTAAAATCAGAACACACACACAAAATGAGTCAAGGGAAATCTGACCCCTTTGTTTACCAGTCTTGCCCAAGGATGAATTTTCAGCAGCACTGGGAGTAAACTCAATGTATAAGGTAGAAATGCATAGCAACCAAAGGACCTTTGTTTCCACAGCCTTAGAGATGTGACAAGTCATGGAGAAATTACATAAATTGGGTTTAAAGTACATTTGCTTCACTTGTGTGTGATTAAAAACAAAGTGCCTACCACAGGAAAATACAAATTGGCATTGACCCCTCATAGGGGCTAGACAGAGAAATGAAATAAATGTTTAATAAGTATCTTCATGTAATTTTATTTCACAATCAAAACAGGATATACTTTTCCATTGCTGAGTTACATTTACTAGAAATTGGACAGACGAGCATATAGTGCAATGGAATGATAAGGTAAACAACTTTTTCAGCTAATGGTGTTCTAATGTAATCATAAAAGACTACAGCAACCTATTATAACTTTTAGATTTAAAGAAAATAGCCTAGATGAAACACTAATGGTATTAAGCAGTGCCGGGAAACTGCTGATTCAATCTATGCATTTTATATTATGAGTTGACATTTAGGGCAATAAGCAGGAAAATCAAACATCAACACTTGTTTGTATCAAACAAATGCACTGTTTTCAAAGTGTTGTGACATTTTCCTAGCAGCTTTAGTGGCCTGAGATAAATATTGTGCGTTAAAGCATGAGCTCTGATATTTATTTATTATCTTACTTCTAAGGTCTGTTCTTTTCAAGTACAAACAGTATATTTAAATGTGGGTACAATGCAGAATATTTGCTGTGCATTAAGGCAAAGGCTTTGAGCATCACCAGTAAAATCCGGTTAAATCTTTAAAACTCCTGATCAAAATCGTCTCTTCTTAAAAAGCATGCTAATAAAAAGTGGCATTCTTATTAATCTAGGCTAACCATATTCCATTCACATTTTTTTCAGATTTTTTAATTAACTCAATATCGCATTTAAACCATCTTCTCACACTTCCCCGTTTACACCATTTCAGAAGTCTCTACTATACTGATAATTCACATTCTGCATTGGGAGTTACATTTCCTACGTGAATACAGTTAAAAGGATCCTTCAATAAAAAATAAAAATTATGGGGGGGCGGAGCCAGCTCTGAGTCTGAATGGACGCACGATCACATAGCTCCTGTCATCTATCTTTAAAAAGCATATACTAGACTGCTTAACTCAACTGAATCGATCCTTATAGGCTACCTCATAGCTCTGGGTTCTCTACGGAGCCGCCTGAGGATTGTGAGACATTATTATTTACAGCTAGCCGGCAAGATCTAGTGGCACAATTAACCAGGGCCCATGAAGGCAGCCATCTTTTAACTCCACGAGGGAACTCACACAGGAGAGAGGGGTAGCTCAACTATTTACCACTCAATGTGAGGTTTTTTTGGATCTTGCACCTTCTTGCCGCTTGTGAATTGAGCCCTAACACAGCTCCAGATGAAAAATGGTGGGCCGTGAATGAAGAGGGCCGTGACTGAATCTGCAGCAATAGTCCCCTACTCAGACCACGTCAGTTCAGCTGTCAACCCGCTACAACAACAAGCGATCTTTAAGAAACGACATCACCTGCAAAACCAGCATGATGACTTGTGGGGAACAAGTAACCTCCACGATATTTGCGGACATCAAGGAACATCTCAAGATTTTGGCTGCAGAAGCGGAAGCATTCTTTGCCCATAGCCGCATTACTCCTGTGGTAACTAAAGATGCGCCATTGACCCAGAAGTCTCTAGAGAAGAACCCGCTCTTACAGATGCGCAGCCCTAAGCCTCCAGACACCAGGCATCACATCGCTCACGGAACCACTTGTACAGGCATGTTAAATCTAGCTGATGGGAACTACAATATCCACCCCCTCTTGCTTACAACTAACACTAAGGTATTAACCCTGAGTGAACCCTCACCCATCCTCAGGCTGTCTGGCTGGATAATATGTACACCACATTGCTGTGGCCTCCATGATGAACACACATCGTTGCCAGTGTCTAGATCAATCAGTAACGGAAACGGTCCTGCAATAAAGAGATTTGACATACTCCCGATAAATGAACTGACTTACTCCTTACATCGCAACTCTCCTGAAGTATGTGTCATACAGACTGGGGTTGGTTAGGCTGTATATGGTCCATATCGTCTAGGATTCTCCTGGACAAGTATTTACATGCTGTTTTTATATCATCTCTGATCCCACAGTATGTACTTTATTGTCCTCAGAAGTGTCGCTGCATTTGATGAGGTTTTTCTGATGTTTTAGAGACACTTAATGATTCTGCAGGACTCTGATTATAGACACCTAACTGCCAGTTAACTCACTCACATGTTTTATGAAAGCAGGGGTACTACCGCCTATAAGTTATATAGTGAATTTGAGATAGCTCCTGTTATGGCTCCTTCTATTTCAATGCTTTTATATGCTGTAAGTTAGATGTCCACTTTGCATCACTATCATTTATTAATAACATTCAACTCTGTGCAGCATGTGGTGGGGAGAGGTATCATCCGGTTATTACTGTCACTGTCTGTGAAATATATCTTAGCTGGAGCTTATATACCTATAGGGTTAATTCCTTAACCTAATGATACAGCTCTGTTATCTTTGATACAGTCTATATGTCTTATAATTTGTAGCAGTACCTCAACCTATTGCGGTTTATTATTCTAGCTAATATTTTTACTTGCCTACTATATCTCAAGGAGCATCCCTTGCTCCCCTGTTTTATTACCATAGTCACGACCCTATGTTATACTTTAGTAACTACATAAAGAGAGGTCCTTGCTTAGTGATCCTACATTAGCTATTGCCCTGATTAGACTTATAATCTAATATTCCATTGCAAAGTTCTGGTCTAAATAATAAATAGTCTGACTATCTGGTCACTGACACCTACCACTTATAATACCTACTCCTGTATTATCAACTTACATATCTGGGTGTAGTATAGCCCACTGTTAATGTGTATTCGCCTCTAGCTAATACAGAACAATACCAGGTGTTAATGTTTCGCTATGACCCATCTCTATTGTTTTATCTCCCCTTCAAGAGTATATGGTTTAACTGTTATGTGTTTTTATGTGTTTTTATTGTTTGGTAAGGTCTGTGTGATTTACCTTTGCAGCTGTAACTCTTTAGGATTAGTTAAGTTTAGGGCTCATTGTCTATTTAAATTGTCTTACACACCTTGTTTACCCAAGGTATGTGGGCAGGACTCTTATAAATTCCTCAGGTATTAACTGTTTATTGCTTGATCCCTTTATCTCTATAGGCTCTTCACCTGAGGTTGATATCGTATATATTGTCAAGCCTCACCCTTGTTGTTAATGTCATGTGCAACTGAGTAATCTGAGTTGCCCAGTATTAACTCCTAGTTGCCTTTACGCTAATTCTTAACTTCCTTATAGCATAGGTCCTAAACTAGCGTTGGTCCTGATGCATAGATTACATGTTAAGGGCGCTATATCTCATAGTTTCTCAAAGTTAAGTATTATGTACATATACGCTACTCTACTGTGTTCTGACCCACCTGATGTAAAAGTTTTATACCAGGCTGTAAATCATAACACATATTTTGCCTCACATAGCATTAACCTCTATAATCATATATTGTCTGTTTTCTTTTTACATGACTTTGATATTTTTAATAACCTGTTATATGTCATGACTTTGCATCGGATTTGATGGGATATGCTATTCTTAGTTACTGTTGTATTACAGATTTATCTTTTATGTGCGATCTAACATTCAGTTTGATATGTCAGAGTCAGTTTCCACATTATGTGTTTTAGAGGCCTAACTCACAGATATATATTATAGTCTGATATCAATCTAATACCAAGTTGTATATATGTGATATTTATCCTATTATCTCACTGTATCAATGAATCCCCAATACAGCTTTTTCCATTTTACTATCTAACCCTAGCATATAGCGCTAGCAAATTTTGCTAAAATATATAGACTAGCCATATACTTTAATACGCTTACTCTCCTATGTCCCTGAGAGTTTTCCTGCCTGCAATCGGCTAACATGCCCTGTGTCATTGCTGCCCTAAATAGGTATATTATACTGTGGTCCCCATGCATAATTATGGTACTGCTAATGCTCATTCCTTTTTTAACCATATACAAAAACAGCTTAGGTTCAGGAGTATTATTTCAGCGTAGCTAATTGTGCAACTAAGCTAGCATGTGGAGTAACTGTCTGGCTTTCTGCGGCCGAGAAAGACTGGACAGTCTTAACTACTATATATAGCACGTCTGCATTCTATGCTACTCTTTGGCCCAGTAGAGGCCACAGATCTGATTACCAAGTGCTATCCCATTTCCATGAAACTAATGGTCTTATTAGAGATCTATTAACTAGTCAGCCAGCTACGCCATTTTTCTCACCTATAACCTGAAAACCTATGACCAGACACTAGTATATTGATGGTCTCGCCTGTAACATGCCACTATCCAGGTACCCCACATGGCTCCGCCCCCCCCCCCGCCCCCCCCCGCCCCCATCAGAGTTCACCCTTATTGCAAGTGAACAAATCAGCGGTATTTATCCGCAATTGCTGATATATTGTTATAAGTTTTCCTTACATCTGTATGTTATATTCAGTTTACCATACTATAGGATGTATATGTTACAAGAATGTCCAATATATTTCTATTCACAGCTATGGTTATTACTATCATTCCTCTTTCCTATATCATTAGCCTTGACAGGTTCAAGAGCATTACTTCAAGCAGATGAGGAACATAGCTAAAGAAAAAGAGGTTTCATTATTATGTATATATTCTCTCTCTTGTTTTTATTTTTTGTGTAGACTTAACTATCTCTAGAAATGGCATGATATTCTTTATACATTGTGTGTTGCAGAGATCATCCATGGTGTCATATGTCTACAGAATTAATATATATGTTGTCATGTAATGAATGATGTATTACTAATAACCTCAATAAAAAACTTTGATTTAAAAAAAAAAAAAAAAAAAAAAAAATTATAATTTACTTTCACCTAGATTACGAGTTTTGCGTTCGTGTTTCAACGCTGAAAAAATGGCCATTTCAGCTTTAAAACAGTAACGCATCCATTACGAGTCTTGTCGGTATAGATGTACCGCAAGCATTTTAGCCTGTAACGCAACGTCAGTCCCGCACTCAAAAAAATTACGTTTTTTTGTGTGGGATTTACATAGTGCTGCAATTACAAGGTTTGCGGTGAGGCTAAAAAACTTACGTTACAGCCTATACTGACACGAACCATTCCGCACTCTGAGACCGGTAGTTATGAGTTTTGCTCAACAAAACTGTTACACAAAACTCATAACTAAAGTGTTACAAAGTACACTAACACCCATAAACTACCTATTAACCCCTAAACCAAGGCCCTCCCACATCACAAACACTAAAATAAACGTATTAACCCCATCTGCTACTCCTGACATCACTGCCACTAATAAAGTTATTAACCCCTATTCCCCTGCACCCCAACATTGCCCACACTTTAATAAAGATATTAACCCCTATTCCGCCGCTCCCCAACATCGCTGCCACTAAATAAAGTTATTAACCCCTAAACCTCTGGCCTCCCATATCACTGCCACTAAATAAACCTATGAACTCCTATACCGCCAGCTCCACACATTGCAAAAAAAAAAACAAATTAAACTATTAACCCCTAAACCTAACAACCCCCTAACTTTATATTAAAATTACAAGATCCCTATCTTAAAATAAATAAAAACTTACCTGGGAAAATGAAAAAAAAGATAGTTTAAACCATAAATTAAACTAACATTACTATTATACTAGAATTAAAATAAATACAACTTAAATAAACTAAATTACACATTAAACAAATCTAACACTACTAAAAAAAATTAAATCTACAATTACAAAACATAAAAAATATTAAATTACAAAAACTAAAAAACACTAAAGTACAAAAAATAACAATCACTAAATTACGAAAAATAACAATCAAATTATCAAAAATAAAAACAATTACACCTAATCTAATAGCCCAATAAAAATAAAAAAAGCCCCCCGCCTAGAATAAACTACCAATAGTAGGAGCATCCTCTTCATACGGTCGCTGCCGTATACTGAATCTTCAATGCAAGGGAGCCTTTTCAAAATGGCGTCCCTTGCATTCCTATTGGCTGATTTGATTTTTGAAATTCAAATCAGCCAATAGGATGAGAGCTACTGAAATCATATTGGCTGTTTAAATCAGTCAATAGGATGAGAGCTACTGAAATTCTATTGACTATTCAAATCAGACAATAGAATTTCAGTAGCTCTCATCCTATTGGCTGATTTGAACAGCCAATAGGATTTCAGTAGCTCTCATCCTATTGGCTGATTTGAATTTCAAAAATCAAATCAGCCAATAGGAATGCAAGGGACACTATTTTGAAAAGGCTCCCTTACATTGAAGATTCAGTATACGGCAGAGAACATATGAAGAGGATGCTCCACGCCAGATGTCTTCAGGATGTACCCGCTCCAGCATGACAATGCTCTATGCCACACAGCAAGGTCATGGCTGGAGGACCACCAGATCAAGACCCGGTCATGACCAGACTATCTCCAGACTTAATATTTAAAACTGTATCAGTACTAAACTGATGTTGATGTACCACGTAAAGCACTTATTTTCCTAATGGCTTAGAATAGAACAAGTTTTAATAGGCAGAGTTGAAATTAATATATAACTACTATTGTGGCACTAAAAAAATGGTAATAAATTAAAAGCACAAGGAAAGTTTTGGCTAGATTTAGGAACTTAGTACCAAGATTAGTAAGAAAAACAAGGAATCAGAGATGGTACTGTCCCTTTAAATAGCCTACGATGAAGATGTTAATCCATGGCCCTTCACTGTTGAAGTAACTCTGAAATTACTGTGAATAATTGTTACGTATATCCAGTGACTAATTTTGTGTGAATAGGCAGATATATAAAAAGTATATATTAATATTTTGTATTATTTAATGCAGGGATAAAACCCTTAGGTCTATCTTAGCAATTAATTAAACTTAAAATAGCATCATAACGTCAAAAAAAGCTATTATATCCCTTAGAGATTACCTTATAGCCATATCCCACCTTGTTTGTATAAATTCTGTCCTTAATATACTAAGTCCTATACATCGACTGAGGCTATATGATGTATCAAAAAATGTTTAAATATAATCAATTAAGTGTTCCAGTATCACTGAAGATTACTAGTATCAATTGCGGTGACCATATTGCCGCTTTAAAAAGGGACACATATGAAAAATACATATGTCAGGGTTCTTATAAAAAACATGTCTTTAACCAGCACTACAAACAGCCCTGACATATGTATTTTTCATGTGTCCCTTTTTAAAGCGGCAATATGGTCACCCTAATTGTGCCTCAATTCGATAAAATAAACATCCAGCTATTCCTTGCATGCAAAAAACCCCACAATGAGAGCCCATATTACTCCCCAACCTCCATACGTGTAGTGCCATTGTTTTTTTCTACTATTTCCAGACCTAAACCCCATTGAAAACCTCTGTAAAGTGATCAAGAGGAAGATAGATGGTCTCAAGCCATCAAACAAAGCTGAGCTGCTTGAATTTTTGCACCACAAGTGACATAAAGTCACCCAAAAGCAATGTAAAAGACTGGTGGAGAGCATGCCAAAATGCATGAAAGCTGTGACTGAAAATCAGGGTTATTACACCAAATATTGATTTCTGAACTCTTGCTAATGCTAAGTTAAAACATTAATATTTTGTTGTTTAAAAAAGAATTTGAACTTGTTTCTTTGCAGTATTTGAGGTCTGAAAAACACTGCATCTTTTTTTGTTATTTTACCAGTTGTCATTTTCTGCATATAAATGCTATGAATTTGGGAGAAATGTTTTGTCAGTAGTTTATACAATAAAGCAACAATGTTAATTTTGCTCAAATTTATTTATATACAACACTCTGGAAAAAAAACTATTTATATATATACCTGTATATATACAATAGTATGCATATGTATTTGTTACTAGTTTAAATATAAAATAAAAGAACATGTAAAGTTTCTAGAAAATAATGGGCACTATCTAATCTTTTTTGCTGAGGACAATTAGGGACATATATAAAGCAGGGTTTCCTCTTTAGCTATTATTGGCATAATATATTGTCTGAACATTATTTCCTGTTTAATGTCTGTCCCAAATTGTCCTCAGCAAAAGAGATAGATAAGGGAAACCTAGGTTTCAAAATGGCAGTGTCCATTACTTTTTAGAAACTCTTTGGCATATGAAAATCCAATTTCACAGGTAAATTATATGAAAAGTATACACAAATAATGAAAGTATATACAGTTGTGCTCATAAGTTTACCTACCCTGGCAGAATTTATGATTTATTGGCCATTTTTCAGAGAATATGAATGATAACACAAAAACTTTTCTTTCACTCATGGTTAGTGTTTGGCTAAAGCCATTTTTTTATCACTCAACTGTGTTTACTCTTTTTGAATTATAATGAGAACAAAAACTACCCAAATGACCCTGATCAAAAATGTACATACCCTGGTGATTTTGGCCTGATAACAAGCAAACAAGTTGACACAAAGAGGTTTGAATGGCTATTAAAGGCCTGTGATCTGTTTGCTTGTAATTAGTGTGTGTGTGTATAAAAGGTCAATGAGTTTCTGGACTCCTGACAGACCCTTGAATCTTTCATCCAGTGCTGCACTGACGTTTCTGGATTCTGAGTCATGGGGAAAGCAAAATAATTGTCAAAGGAACTGTGGGAAAAGGTAGTTGAACTGTATAAAACAGGAAAGGGATATAAAAAGATATCCAAGGAATTGAGAATGCAAATCAGCAGTGTTCAAACTCTAAATGAGGGGTTCTGTTGAAACCAAACCACAGTCAGGTAGACCAACTAAAATGTCAGCCACAACTGCCAGGAAAATTGTTCGGGATGCAATGACAAACCCACAAATAACTTAAGGTGAAATACAGCACTCTCTGAAAACATGTGGTGGGGCTGTTTCAAGATGCACAATAAGGAGGCACTTGAAGAAATATGGGCTGCATGCTTGAGTCGTACATTGTGTAGCATGTTGCAGGGTATGCATTATAGAAAACTGCAGTATGTTCTCCATAAAGCAAGTGATGGATATTTATTTAAATGTAAAGAAAAAAAATGGCTTTCTTTCAGGTTTAGCTAAGCTATTTAATATGAAAATGTGTATGGCTCACTTTACGGATAATTAAAGTTATTGGGCTTCATGTACTAAAAGGTGTGTAGACAACGTTCTTGAGAACTTGCCCGCATGCCTTTGTGGCATACAGGCAGTGGAACCTGTTTGTGCAATGTCCGTATGTATCATTACACAAACCGACGAGTGTGTAATGCCGCCCCCTTTTCTGGTTCAATCAATCGCAAAAGAAGGGCCTGTCAATCACCTGAATGAAAGTGCTTGGGTGATCGGTTTCCAAAAAAACAGAAGTGGCAGAGAGTGTAAGAAGCAGAGGTCTTATGACGGCTGCTTCTTACATTGCGGGAAACAGGCTTGCATGTGCGAACCTTAACCATGACGGCTCTGAAGCAGTTTTCACTGTTTAGAACATGAAGCCCATTTATTTTATTGATGCATCTTATAGAAAGTACTGCAATATGTTCGTTAGTTTTCTAAACTTTCAAAAACAAATGAAACACTTTTTAACTATTTTTAACCATTTCATGTGAACAGTTATTTTAACTTTAAAATAATGCTCTTTAGATGCAGGGTAGAATTTTGTCTAATTTTTTAGAACTTAGAGATTTGCAGTTTTTAAAATGTAAATGTATACACTAATATTTAAATTAAGAATGAAAAATAAATGCAAATATTATTTACAACAACTGAGCTAAAAGAGGCTGCTCTTGGGTGGTAACTCGCCATAGAATAAGCTACTGAGCCATTGTTCTTTCCTGGTAGAGTGCTTCTTTCTTTGTATGCATTTGTATTATAACCCTGGGGAGGTCTCCCTAAGGGTGATGGGGGAAACCAGACGTGGATTCCTTGCCCACTGTGGTTAGAGGGATATGGCTGCACCTCACTGACGAGGTCCACATAAGGCCAAAGGGATTGTCTGGGGTTGATCAGACTGATATACTTCAGGAAAGTTTTCCTAAGTGAAAAGCATAGCTGGGCTAAAAGTGTCTGCTCTTGGGTAGTAACTCGCCATAGAACAAACTACTGAGCCGTTGTTTGTTCCAGGACGAGCGCTTCTGTCTTTGCATGCATTTGTATTATTTACCACTAACAGTTTAAATAAATTAAACTGTACAGCATTAGACTTTCTGAAATTAGTTAAAATGTTATGGATCCGTAGTAAATAGAAATTAATTCATATAGCAAGAGTGTTTGTATATGTGTAGTAATGTATGTATGTGTATGTGCATTTATGTATATGTGTGCATTTTTGCATGTATGTGTTTGGGTATGCTTTTGTTTGTATGTGTATTTCTGTGTGTGTATGTGTACGTGTGTGTGTGCATGTATGTGTACATGTGTGTATGTTTCTGTAATGCGTATGTATATATATATATATATATATATATATATATATGTATGTTTTTGGGTATGAATGTATCTGTGTTTGTGTAGATCTGTGAGCTTTTGTATGCATGTATGGGTGCTTTGTATGCATGTTTCTGTATGTGTGTGTAATTTTATGTATATGTTTGTATGTGTGTGTTAATGCAAAAAAAAAGTGATACTGTAATATTGATTGCCATATTAGTGTTATGCATATTAGAATGTAACTCATTGTGTCTTGTGGCATCGGAGCTTAGTGCCAGCACTAACTAACTCTTTGGCATTGCAGTATGTAAAAATGAAAATGATCTAATTTTAAAATCATTCTTTTTGGGTTTCATGCTGACAAAATATGATTTTTCTTCTGAAGCCTGCTGTTAAAATGATCAGAAAACTGCAAGTGAACTAAAGACATGTTTTATATTAATATATTATGGTATGATTACAGAGAGACTACTGGTGTGAACCTATAATATATTGTTTATCATTATGTGTACTGCAATGGCTCAGAAACAAGTAATATTAAACATGGCTCTACTTGAATTGCTTAAAATACATCTGTGATCTATCAACGTATTAAAATAAAAGAAATATGTTTACATTTCTTGAAAAAAGTAAAATACTGGGTTAGATTCACTGTTATTGGAGATGGTGTTGAAAATGTAAACCAAGGTGCATTAGCCAACTAGATATCAGGCATCCTGGCTCTAATATACAAGAAAGGACTTGAATCTGTTTCAGATATGTGAGTTATTCCCATTTATGCTAATAGCCTGTCCAGTTGAACACTCTTAACATGGTACAATATATTTAAGTCTCATGCTAGTCTTGAATTTTGTTCTGTCAATTTTCAGTGCCTTTGTTATAGTGCCATCTTAATATACGTGTTTTTACAATGTCACATTTATATGACTTTTAAAATCTATTTTTGGTATTTAAGTTGTTTTCCCATTTTTTCTCAATTACTGTTTTATCATACTTGTCTCTGCGGGTGCACTATTTCTGCTACATTGTGATTATCCAGAATCATGACCTGTTGCCTCACTTTTCATGGTTCTGTTTGCTGTTTGTGTACATAATTTATGATTTGTTTTGATCTGGGTTTGACCTCTCTACTGCCTCTCTATTTGGGTCCAGTCTGCTCTGTCTGTGTATGAAGCTATCTGACAATTTTTTGGAGACCTACAGTGCCTATAGAGCTATGTATTTCAGTATATTTTTAGTCCTGCTTGGTATTTATCATACAAGTTTCAGCTGTGGCTCAAGTCTGAGCTTTAACCCGCTGTGCTGAGAAACTGTCACCTATATAATTTCTCAGCCTTGGGTCCTTCCTGTGTTGACAATGCCAACAAGAATATTTCTATTTTTAGTACATTTCAAATCTGACTTCTGTACATATATCATATTATATACAATTCTGTTCAATCCTTGTAATATGGGCTTTTCAAATTCAAATCAATAGCATAATCCAAAAAATTGTATATGTTATATGTATATGTTGTTGCACCTAATATAAGCTGATGAGATTTCTGGACCTTAGATGAGCCCAGTTCCAGAAAATACTACCCGGTGTTCATAAATCATTATCTTCCAAATACAAGTGTACAACTGTGATCAAAATAAAAATTTTAAATTATGAAATACTTGTTGAAATGTGAACTGAGCATTATTTTAAAATGAAGTCAACCAAAGACTTGACACATTGCTGAACTGTATGCTGAAAGAGGAGGGAAGACACTTTGATGTGTGCTTGCAAGAGAGTGCCAGACTTTATGTGTGTTGTGTTGATTATTTAGTTTTTTAATTTTCCTAATGGGCTTTGCACTAAAGCTGTTCAAGGGTTAACTGCCTGGGTTGCCGGGAGTTTTACAGCTGTCTGTTAGTATCCAGAGCAGTAAGTTTGACAGTGACATAGGATGTGTACACAGTCCATTTTAAGAATGTAGTCCATTTCCTTGTTTCCTATGTGTCTAGGGAAATTACATAAGGGCTGTGCACACTTGTGTGTTTCTCAGTTTGCTTGATTTAAATAATGCATATATGTGCCTGCTGGAAGGGGCCCAGGTGTTTCAGCCACACACAATGCTAACAAGTGCATACAATCCAGCAGCTAACCATGAAATCTCCATGCAATACACAAACATTGCCACTGCAATAATAGGTCATACTGAAGAGCTCAGCCACTTTTGCCACAAGTCAGTTTATGAAATGTTTTCCTTACTAGATATGGCTAACTGTAAGTGCTTGTGAAGTTGAAGTATCTAGCAACAACAGCATCCCAGCCATGAAATGGTAGACCTCAGGAACACACAGAGCAGGGCTCCCAAGTGCTGAAGTGCATAGTGTGTAAAATGTGCCTTTCATTTGTTGCATCACTAGGTACAGAGTTAAAAACTGCCTCTGGAAGAAACATCAGCACAATTACTGTTTGTTGGGATCTTCATGAAATGGGTTACCGTAGCTGAGCAGCTGTACACAGGCTTCGCATCAACATGCTCAATGCCAAGCAACAGTTGGAGAGGTGTAAAACATACCACTACTGGACTCTGGAGCAGGAAAAAACATAATTTATGTAAGAACTTACCTGATAAATTCATTTCTTTCATATTAGCAAGAGTCCATGAGCTAGTGACGTATGGGATATACATTCCTACCAGGAGGGGCAAAGTTTCCCAAACCTTAAAATGCCTATAAATACACCCCTCACCACACCCACAATTCAGTTTAACGAATAGCCAAGAAGTGGGGTGATAGGAAAAGAGCGAAAGCATCAAAAATAAGGAATTGGAATAATTGTGCTTTATACAAAAAAATCATAACCACCACAAAAAGGGTGGGCCTCATGGACTCTTGCTAGAATGAAAGAAATGAATTTATCAGGTAAGTTCTTACATAAATTATGTTTTATTTCATGTAATTAGCAAGAGTCCATGAGCTAGTGACGTATGGGATAGCAGATACCCAAGATGTGGAACTTCCACGCAAGAGTCACTAGAGAGGGAGGGATAAAATAAAGACAGCCAATTCCGCTGAAAAATTAATCCACAACCCAAATCAAAGGTCTCAATTTTTATAATGAAAAAAACTGAAATTATAAGCAGAAGAATCACACTGAAACAGCTGCCTGAAGTACTATTCTACCAAAAACTGCTTCTAAAGAAGAGAAAACATCAAAATGGTAGAATTTAGTAAAAGTATGCAAAGAAGACCAAGTCGTTGCTTTGCAAATCTGATCAACAGAAGCTTCATTCTTAAAAGCCCAGGAAGTAGAAACTGACCTAGTAGAATGAGCCGTAATCCTCTGAGGCGGGGATTAACCCGACTCCAATAAGCATGATGCATCAAAAGCTTTAACCAAGATGCCAAGAAATGTCAGAAGCCTTCTGACCTTTCCTAAAACCAGAAAAGATAACAAATAGACTAGAAGTCTGTCTGAAATCTGAATAGCTTCAACATAATATTTCAAAACTCTTAACACATCTAAAGAATGTAAGAATCTTACCAAAGAATTATTAGGATTAGGACACAATGAAAAGACAATAAATCCTCCACTAATGTTGTTAGAATTCACAACTTTAGGTGAAAATTGAAATGAGGACAGAAAAAACCACCTTATCCTGATGAAAAATCAGAACAAGGAGATTCACAAGAAAGAACAGATAATTCAAAAACTGTTCTAGCTGAAGAGATGTCTAAAAAGAACAATACTTTCCATGAAAGTAATTAATGTCCAAAGAAAACATATGCTCAAACAGAAGAGCCTGTAAAGCCTTCAGAATCAAATTAAGTCTCCAAAGAGGAGAAATTGGCTTAATGACAGGCTTGATACGAACCAAAGCCTGAACAAAACAATGAATATCAGAAAGATTTAGCAATTCTTACTGTGAAACAGCACAGGAAAAGCAGATATTTGTCCCTTCAAGGAACTTGCAGAAAAAAAACCTTATAAAGAAATTAAAAAATCCTAGGAATTCTAAAAGAATGCCAAGAGAATTCATAAGAAGAGCATCATGAGATGTAAATCTTCCAAACTCGATAAAAAATCCTAGCAGACACAGATTTACGAGCCTGCAACATAGTATTAATTACTGAGTCAGAGAAACTTCTATGACTAAATACTAAGCGATAAATTTTCATACCATCAAATTAATAATTTGAATTCCTGATGAAAAAAAACGAATGTTAAGATATAAGGTCTGGCCTTAATGGAAGTAACCAAGATTGGCAACTGAACATCCGAACAAGAACCATATACCAAAACCTGTGTGCCATGCTAGAGCCACCAGCCACACCAAAGATTGCTCTCTGATGATTTTGAAAATCACTCTTAAAAGAAGAACCAGAGATGAAAAAATATAGGCAGATTGAAAATTCCAAGGAAGTGTCAATGCATACACTACTTCCGCCTGAGGATCCCCTGACCTGAAAAGGCACCTGGGAAGTTCCTTGTTAAGATGAGATGCCAACAGATTTATTTCTGGAAGCCCTCACATCTGAAAAATTGAAAAAAATATCTGGGTAAAAGGACCATTCTCCCGGATCTAAAGCTTGATTAACAGAGATAATCCGCTTCCCAATTGTCTATACCTGGGAAAAAGACCGCAGAAATTAGATAGGAGCTGAATTTAGCCCAAGCAAATATCCGAGATACTTCTGTCACAGCCTAAGAACTGATAGTCCTACCCTGATGATTGACATACGCCACAGTTGTGACATTGTCTGTCTGAAAAAACAATAAACGTCTCTTCTTCAAAATGAAACCAAACTGAAGAACTCTGAGAATGCACGGAGTTCCAAAAATATGAAATGGTAATCTCGCCTCCTGAGATTTCCAAACCCCTTGTGCTGACAGAGATCCTCAGACAGCCTCCCAACCTAAAAAGACTCGCATCTGTAGAGATCCTGGTCCAGGTTGAAAGAACCGAAGAGACCTGTAGAACTAAATGATTGTGTTCTTAACCACCGACTCAAAGATAGTTAAACATTAGGATTCAAAGATATAAAAAGTGATATCCTAGAATCCCTGCACCATTATTCAGCATAAGAAACTGGAAAGGTTTCCTAAATGAGCAAAGGGAATCGAATCCAATGCTGCAGCCATGAAACCTAAAACTTCCATGCATATATAGCAATATATATAGCATATTGAAGGAAATAATAGAGACTGAAAGTTCCGACAAACGGAACCCAATAAACTTGTCACTTGTCTGTTCAGAGACAAAAACATTGACACAATTTATCTGGAAACCTAAAAAAGGTAACCCATGTGTGAGGAATCAAGGAGCTTTTGATAAAAAGATCCTCTAACCATGTCTTGAAGAAACAACAAAGTGAATCGTATGAAATTCCACAGAATGAAAAGACTGAGCCAGTAACACAATACCGTCCAAATAAGGAATACTGAGAACCTTAAAAAGATTCTTAGAGCTGTCGCTAGACCAGAAGGAAAAGCAACAAATTGGTAATGCTTGTCAAAAAAAGAGAATCTCAGAAAATAAAAATAATCTGAATGAAAACAGAAAATGAAGATATGCATCTATTGTATCTAATGTAAACAAAAAATGCCATCACTGACCAAAAAAGGCAGATAAGACCATATAAACACCATTCTAAAAGATGGTACATTTATATGACAATTCAAAAAGATTTTCTATCTTTGGAACAATGAATAGTCTTGAATAAAACCCCAAAACCCAGTTCCTAGAAATGAAACTGGAATAAATACCCCAGAAGACCCCAGGTCTGAGCAGCGCCTGAGCCCCAACGGTTGACCAGCCGTGCTTCACCAGTACCCAAAACATATAGGTCTGAAACACACTTCAGGAAAGTGTTAGTCTTACTGAAATAGCTGGAATACGATAGAGAAAAAAGACTTCTCACAGATGGTTTTACTCTGAATCCTATTCTGTACCCAAAGACTAAGAAGTTTGGACCGAATAGAACCAAACAAATTAAAAAAGTCTTAACCTGCCCCTTACCAGCCAAGCTGGAAAAAGAACCGCACCTATATGCAAATTTGGGGAGCTGACTTTTAAAAAGCTTAATTAAATGAAGAAAAAAACTTCCAATTATAAACATGTTACTTGGGGAAGAATTCAGGACTCCATTCCTTAGTAAGAACAGAAAACTAATATAAGCTTAAAGTTTTAGTCTTAGAACTCAATCTTGAAGCCCATAGTAACAGTTAAAGAATTGAATCCAATTATGAACCAAAAAATTGATTATCTTGGAAAAAAAGAAATATGGATTTTAGAAATCAATTGAAATCACAAAGTTAGTCTAGCTAAAATAGCTAAAGACATAGATTAAACCTCATTTGCGAAAATATTTAATAAAATGACAACACAAATGAAATTATTAGCATGTTAATTAAGTTAAAGGATCAGACAACACACTGGACTTGCACAATCAACAAATGCAAGAAAACAAGACAATGCAATAGCACTTAGTCTGAACTTCAAATGAGTAGTAGATTTTGTCCTTTTAACAATGCTAAACAAAACATAATCCGATACTTGATCTTAAAGTATCCAACCAGAAAGATGAAGCAATTGCAACATCAGCCAAATAAATTACAGGTCTAAGAAAAGTACCTGAAAACAATTTTCCTTAAATAAGATACGACCATCTGAAGGAAAAAAATAAATACTATTTGCTATAAGAATAATAGTATATTTAGCAGAAGTAGAGATAGCCCCATTAACTTGGGGAATCTTTCCTCAAAACTGAAAACTAACTGCCTATTCCATTCCCTAGAATCAGGAACTGGAAAAAAACTTCTGAAGAAACCACAGAAGATAAATAAGCAGAATTTAAATGTTAGCTAGTCTTTAAAATCAAAAGAACTAGTTACTTCAATATCCAAAATAATCAACACCTTTTGAACAAAGAACAAATGTACTTTATTAAAAATAAAAAAGTAGATTTGCTAATGTCAATATCTGATGAAGAATAAATTCTGAATGAGAAAAAACACCATCAGAGAAGGATAATTCATTATGTTTTTGGTCATTTGAAACTTCATCAACTAAAAAAGAAGTTTGAAAAAGACCTAAAAATTTATTAGAAGGCGGGATGTCAGACAAAGCCTTTAAAATAGAATCAGAAAAAAATTCTTATAAATTTCTAAGTATATCTTGTACATAAGATGTAAAAAGAATAGCAATATATAAAGCATAAATACTAATGGATTCTGCATGTAAAAGTTTATCATGATAACTTATTACAAACCATAGCTAAAGATCAACATTCATAACATTTAAAATAAATTAACTTAGCTTTGGTAGGACTTCTCAGTCAGCAGGAATCCCTCAGCATGTTTTGAACCAGGAACAGTATATGGAAAATCTTGCAATTTGTAATAGAAAAAAACGACATATAAAGCAAAATTAACAAATTCCTTAAATGACAGTTTCAGGAATGGGAAAAAATGCAAAACAAACAAGCCTCTAGCAACCAGAAGCAACAAAAAAGTGAAACTTAAATAATGTGAGAAAAAGTGGAACAATTATGACGCTCCCACATTTTTGGCGCCAAGTATGACGCCCACATTATTGGCGCCAAGTACAACGCCCATATTTTTTGGCGCCAAGTATGACGCCACATCCTCTGACGCCGAAAACGATGCCCACATTTTTTGGCGCAAAAAAAACGTCTGAACACACATGCGTCAAAAAATGACGTAACAACGAACAAACTTCCGGCGACAACTACGGCACCGGAAATGACAAAATTTTGCGGCAAAAAAGTTTGCGCCAAAAATGACGCAATAAATTGAAGCATTTTCTGCCCCCGCGAGCCTAACAGCCCGCAGGGAAAAAAGTCAATTGAAAATTTTTAAGGTAAGAAAAAATTATTTATTCATATGCATTATCCCAAATAATGAAACTGACAGTCTGAATGAAGGAATACTGATTATCCTGAATCATGGCAAATATAAGTTTAAACACATATATTTAGAACTTTACATATAAAGTGCCCAACCATAGCTTAGAGTGTCATAAAAAATAAGACTTACTTACCCTAAGACACTCATCTACATATAGTAGACAGCCAAACCAGTACTGAAACGAGAATCAGTAGAGGTAATGGTAAACAAGAGTATATCGTCGATCTGAAAAGGGAGGTAATAGATGAATCTCTACGACCGATAACAGAGAACCTATGAAATAGATCCCCTAGAGGAAGACCATTGAATTCAAATAGGCAATACTCTCTTCACATCCCTCTGACATTCACTGCACTCTGAGAGGAAAACCGGGCTCCAGCCTGCTGCGAAGCGCATATCAACGTAGAATCTAGCACAAACTTACTTCACTACCTCCATGGGAGGCAAAGTTTGTAAAACTGAATTGTGGGTGTGGTGAGGGGTGTATTTATAGGCATTTTAAGGTTTGGGAAACTTTGCCCCTCCTGGTAGGAATGTATATCCCATACGTCACTAGCTCATGGACTCTTGCTAATTACATGAAAGAAATGTGTTCTCTGGAGTGATGAATCATTCATTTCATATTTGGCAATCTGATGGAAGAATCTGGGTGTGGTTGTTGCCAGGAGAATGCTACCTGTCACATGGGGGTCTACACTTTAGCCACACTCCTAGGTCTGCTAATTGACAAGGAAGTGTTGTAGATATTTTACTTTCATCTTGTTGCACCTTTTAACAACTGCAAGCCATCTCTTCCCTTGTATGTTCCTCATTTGAAACCCACATGATTCTCCTATTCTCCCCACTCTCTATATGTGTTGTTAAATACTGCCCTCCTGGCTCCTTAACTCAATTACTAGATCAATTTGCTGCCTGGCTACCTTATTTCCTTTCCTCAGACACACCTTCCCTCATTCTTGGCAGCTTCAACATTCCTCTTGACAATCCCACTGCCACCTCTGCAAAACAACTTCTGCAACTCACTTCCTCTTTCAGTCTGTAACAATGGACTAACTCTCCCACTCACAAAGATGGTCACTACCTTGATCTAATCTTTAGCTATCGATGCACTAGTTCAAACTTCAAAAACTCCCCTATTCCTCTTTCTGACCATTGTCTCCTCACTTGCAACATCACATCCCTCCCTATAACTCTCCCTTCTCCTACCCCTCACACCAAACTTCACAGAAGCATTATGTCATTAGATCAGCAACAGCTCGCTAGTTCTCTCAAACCTCTCCTCTCTTCCATCTCCTCCTTTTCCTGCCCTGACCAATCTATCTGCCACTATAATTCCACACTTACATCGGCCCTTGACAATCTGGTCCCTCCTACCATAGCTCTGAAATCACACACTCATCCTCAGCCCTGGCATACTCCTCTGACACGGTACCTATGCAGATGTTCTA
Organism: Bombina bombina; assembly: GCF_027579735.1. Lineage (NCBI taxonomy): Eukaryota > Metazoa > Chordata > Amphibia > Anura > Bombinatoridae > Bombina > Bombina bombina. The sequence continues at coordinate 751,732,432 of NC_069501.1, read as the reverse complement.
GATGTGCTGAGCAGCACTGGAGAAAATCTCGGAGTTCAGCTGACTTTCTTCACTACAAGTTCATCTTGAACTCCTACTATTCTGCCCTTGATCTTTATAAGCAACATAACATCTATTTCTACTCAACCCCAAATATCTGTTTTCTAAAGGAGCGCCTAATAAATAATCAGGCAAAGGATATGTGAAACAAGTAGAAAGATTAATATATGTGTATAAAAAGTATAATCAACATCTAAAAAGTATAATCAACATTTAATGTTTACCACAATAGCTTGAACTCAAGCTGATTAAAAATAGTGTGTGTAAGTAAATTAATGAACAATATGATGAAGCAATAAGATAAAAACAGTTAATAACAGTTAATAACAATTAATAACAAAAATAAAATTGGATATATAATGCAATACAAGATTTTACAAGGTTGATCAGACCTTATAATTAATACATAACATCAAAATGACTCAGTTAGTGATTATTGTATATGGAATAGGAATATAGTTCATCAAGATGATAAAACTTGAAGACCCTCGAAGGGTGATGAATTCCAGAAAAAAATCCTTTTTCTGGAATTCATCACCCTTCGAGGGTCTTCAAGTTTTATCATCTTGATGAACTATATTGTTATTAACTGTTATTAACTGTTTTTATCTTATTGCTTCATCATATTGTTCATTAATTTACTTACACACACTATTTTTAATCAGCTTGAGTTCAAGCTATTGTGGTAAACATTAAATGTATATTATACTTTTTAGATGTTGATTATACTTTTTATACACATATATTAATCTTTCTACTTGTTTCACATATCCTTTGCCTGATTATTTATTAGGCGCTCCTTTAGCATACACTCAATATTATTTTAACTTTCTGGGCAAAGCTAGGGACCCTTAGCCTATAGGAGCTGTTGGATATAAACCTAGTCTAGAGCTGCTAGATACTCCCTTTTCCAAATATCTATTTTCCACTTACTTCCAATACTCTTCTCAACCCACCCCACCTCCTAATACACCTCCTATTACAACTTCTCTGTCAGCTCAAGATTTTGCCAGCCACTTCCTTAACAAAATTGATTCCATCAGAAACTAAAGCAGCTGTCAACATATTACCAGTCTCCCACCCCATCAAAGGCTTGCAATCATACAAAACCCACATAGCCTTAAATGTAGCTCTTTCACCCCTGTTACTGAGGAAGATGTTTCTGCACTTATACTGCACTCTCACCTCACTACCTGTCCCCTCGACCCCATCCCCTCACAGCTACTCCCCTCCCTCTCTTCTACCCTTACCTCTATTCTCATACACAACCTTTCCCTCAGCTCCGGTATATTTCCCTTAACTCTAAAATATGAACTGGTCAAACCTATCCTCAAAAAACATTCTCTCGATCCAACCTCCCCATCCAACTACCGCTCTATTTCCCTATTCCCTCTTGCCTCAAAGTTTCTTGAAAAGCTAGTATATGCATGCCTATCCCATTTCCTTACATTTACTCCCTCCTTGAATTTCTCCCCCATCACTCCACAGAGACAGCAATAGTTAAGGTTACCAACAACCTACTTACAGCAAAATCCAAAGGCCACTTCTCTCTGCTTATCCTCCTTGATCTGTCTGCAGCCTTTGATACTTTTGACCACCCTCTTTTGCTCCAAACCCTCCAATCCTTTGAAATTTGTGATGCAGCCCTCTTGTGGTTCTCTTCCTACCTGTCTAATCGCACCTTTAGTTTAGCCTTCTCTTGGGCTTCCTCTGCCCTGTTACCACTTTCTGTTGGGGTACTGCAAGGCTTTATCCTCGGTCCCCTTCTCTTTTCAATCTATACATCCTCATCAGGTTCCCTAATAAGGTCCCATGGGTTTCAATATCATTTGTATGTTGATGACACCCAAATCCACCTCTCTGCTCCAGACCTATCTCCTTCCTTGCTAACCCATGTCACTAACTGTCTTTCTCGCTTCTCATCCTGGATGTCTTCTTACTACCTTAAGCTAAATCTCTCCAAAACTGAGCTCCTTATTTCCCCCCCTTCTTCCAAAATCTCCACCCCCCCATCTCTCTATGACTGTTGACAACTCCATTATTACCCCTACCTTGTATGCCCAATGTCTTGGGGTCACACTTGACTCAGATCTTTATTTCACTCCTCACATTCAGTCCTTGGCTAAATCCAGGCGCTTCCACCTTAAAAACATCTCTAAAAATTTGAAATTTCCATACACAAAAAAAACCTAAGATTTTAATCCACTCTCTCATCCTTTCCCGCCTCGAATACTGCAACTCCTCTCTGGTCTCCCTAGCTGCGGCCTAGCTCCTTTAGAATCCATAATAAATGCCTCTGCCAGGCTCATCTTCCTTACACGTCACTCTTCATCTGCTGCACCTCTCTGCCAATCCCTTTACTGGCTTCCTCTTACCTCCAGCATTAAACACACAATTCTGACTCTGGCATACAAGGCCCTCAACTGGACTGCTCTCCCTATATCTCAGACCTTGTCTCCAGATACTCTCCCTCCCGTCCCCTTCGCTCTGTTCACAACCTTCTACTCTCCGCCTCTCAAGTTACCTCCTCACATTCCCTTTTATAGGACTTCTCCAGACTGGCTCCAATCTTGTGGAACTCTCTGCCTGGCTTCACAAGACTCTCCACTAGTTTTGAAAGCTTCAAGCGCTCACTAAAGACTCTACTGTTCAGGAATGCATACAACCTACACTAAACTTTCCTAATCCCAATTCCTCTCCCTAATCCATTGAACCCCTTTAGTATGTAAGCCTAAGAGCCCAACTGTTTGAAGATCACCTTCATAAGAGCTGACTACAACAGTGCAACTCTCTGCAGGGTCCTCTACCCATTTAATCCCTATAAATGTTACCTTGTATGCCACCTATGTTCATAATGCTGCAGAATCTGTTGGCACTCTTCAAATAACTAATAATAATAATAATAATAATACCTACTGGAATGCATTTGAGGAGGAAGGATGATGTTTTGGGCTGTTTTAAAGGGTTTAGGCCCCTTACTTCCATTGAAGTGTCATCTTAATGATACAGGATACAGATGCATTTTTGAGTATCGGGTGCTTCCACCTTTATGGCTACAATCTGGGAAAGGACCTTTCCTGTTCTGCAAAAGTGAGTTCCATTAAGACATGATTTGATAAGTTTGGTGTGGAGGAAGTAAAAATGCCTGGTGTGGAGGAAGTAAAAATGCCTCTACAATGCCCTGACCTTAACCTCATTAAAGGGACAGTCTACTTGAAAATTGTTGCTGTTAAAAAAGATAGATAACCCCTTTATTACCCTTTACCCAGTTTTGCATAAACAACACTGTGATATAAATAAACTTATTATCTCTGTGATTACCTGGTATCTAAGCCTTTGCAGACTGTCCCCTTATCTCAGTGCTTTGACAGACATGCATTTTAGCCAATCAGTGCTGGCTCCTAAATAACTCCATGGGAATGAGCACAATGTTATCTCTATGACACACAAGAACTAGCACCGTCTAACTGTGAAAAACTGTCAAAATGCACTGAGATAAGAGGCAGTTTTCAACAGTTTAGAAATCAGTTTGAGCCTCCATAGTTTTGCTTTAAAAAAAGAATACCTAGAGAACAAAGCAAATTTGATGATGATAAAAGTATATTGGAAAGTTGAAATGTCATGCCCTATCTGAATCATGAAAGTTTAATTTTGACTAGACTGCACCTTTAGTATGAATCTGAATTCCGGATGCGAACCAGACCTTCTCCCAACTACTGTCTTACAAATGTTCTTTGGCTGCATGGGCACAAATATATATGTGTGTGTGTATGTATGAAATTAAACAAAGACTAGGGCCTCAATTGCAATCTATTGGACATTTGCTTTTCCACCGAATTGGTTGCAACCGCAAATGAGTTTTCAACTGAAAAGCTCCTGTAAAGGACTTTTCAAGCATAAAGTACCTATTTTTAAAATCAAAATAAATGCTAATAATAGCCAATTCACACCTCTTAAGTAACCCCTTAGTTTACTTTGCAAGGAAAATACTAATTTTCATGAGTGATATTAACCTATTGTCATCCTAATAGATCTTCAAAACCCAGTAACCACATGAATACATAATCTTAGCATGATGGCCATACTTCTATAAACACTTAAATGAGATTATTTCTTCGTAGCCAGGTTTTTATTGGGGATGTGCATACTTGCACACTAAATTCAAACTCACGGTTACAAATACTTGTTCCAATTTACAAGTTCAATAGTTTAGGGACAGGCACTTTGAATGGCACTCTTGTGACTGTAATTGGGCTTAGTCTGCATGGAGGTTTGTCCCCTATAAAAACGCGGTCACAAAGACACAATCTCGTTTAAGGGTCACTTTGGCTGATACAATGTTACAAGGGTTTACAGTTTGAATAATGATAAAATCCAGTAAAAGAAGCATAAAAACTTGTAGTCACCTTTTTGTTTTCAGTTAACAAATATTGAAATTGTGCTTAACCAAATGCAAGTTGTAAATAATCTTTAAAAAAATACTTATCAAAGTTGAAAAGTGACGATATAGAGATTGAAAACTATGCATTAAGATGGGTTAGCTGTGGTGCGGAAGAAAACTAATTGCAATAAGTTAATTATGAAAATCGTGATTAAGCATTCACCTTTTAAAAAATAATTTTAAAGACATCAGTATTGTTAGAGATAATCACAACAGTGCTAATGTAACTTGCATTATATATATATATATATATATATATATATATATATATATATATATATATATATATATATATATATATATGTTAAATAACACAGAAAAAGGGGTCCTGAGTACAAACAAATAATCCTATATCAGTATCAATTCAAACCCAATTTGTCTCACTCATAAAATGCAAATGAGACAAGTTGGGGATCCCTGGTTCATATAAAGAGTTAATTATACCAAAAAGAAAAAAGAAACACCTTTGAGGCACACACTTGTTAATGCTACATAGCAGTGCAAATTGTACATATAGATGAGACCAAAAAAAAAAAGAAAACTTTACCTTTAATTAAACCAGATTCTAAAAATGGGTATACAAATACCCTAAATAAAAACATTTAAAAAGTTTATAGTACAAAAACAAATCAGAACTGCTGGGGTGTCTGAGAATATCAATGAATATTCCATACAAGTTGATCAAATTTCAAAATTCACTAACACACTTGTCCACTTCAATGAGGAAACTGGCCTATAACTGAGAAGCTCATTGTAGCACACTCTGAGAGTAAAAAAAGATCCCTGTAGTAATTACCACTATGATTAGGTGAGCCCCACAATGGCGCCTTGAAAAAGCTTTGGCGAAATTGCTGTCACGTGTCTGAGGTATGTCTGAGTAATTTGTTCTATTTTGATCACAATAGTATCCATTCGGAGTAAGACTGTAGCCCTTTAACCTTTTTGTGACAATAATTATGGTAATTAATCCAACGATTACCCACATGTATGGGTCTCAAAGTCATCCTTAAAAATATGGTGACCATATTTCCCAGATCTCAATTCAGGACACCTCAAATCTAAATTTAGGACCCCTATTTAATGATAAGGATGAGTAAAAATTTTAAGTATACATTTTTTTTAATTTATACTACAAGTTAAAATAGTTTACCTACAGTACAGTGAAAGTCAAAAGTAAAAACTATTGCTAAGACAAATCTGTTATTATCCTTACTGTAGCTATAAGTGCCTCTGTATGCCAACCAATGCTGTAGCTTTTGCTAAACTGTTGCATGCAATAGTGACCTCTGCTAGATTGGAGAAGTATCTGCAGCTGATTTTGAGGAAAGTGAAGTTGGTTCTTGCCATTTACACACTGGGACAAAAGACTGGAAACCCATTTGGAAAAATTTAGGAGAATCCGGGACAGCTTAGTTTGGCCCTTTAAAAGATTAGGGATAGACTTACCAAATCCAGGACTGTCCTTAACAAAATAAATAAATACATAAATAAATAAATAAATAAATAAGGGATACACTGCCCAAATTCAGGACTGTTGTTAAAAAATAGGGAACTCTGGTGACCTTATTAAATATCAACTACAAGAAAATTACCAAAGTAAATCTTTATGCATTTTTATAGGTTTAATTAAGATGAATGAAGCAGAAAAATTTAATCCAGCTTGGAACTGTTTGAATCAATATCTTCCTAAATACAAAGATAACTCATGAATAGATTCCCCAACATTTTGTTAAATGTGCATGCACAGACACCGGGAGCATGTAGAATAGAAAAGTTAATGCAAGCACAGACTGGTGACGAAATAGGGGAGGGGGCAGGTGGACATTTTTTAAAAGCACAGCCAAAAATAGTAAGTCTTTTTACATGCTAACAAAATATTGTGGAAAATTGGCCTACATTAGAAAATAATAATCTTTTGAATGTCTATATGTATGAGTTAGAACCCACTTTGGGTTGACTGTCCCTTTAACAGTAAAAAGGACTTGGTAAATCCCAAGAAACACTTTTCTGCTTATTACCAAGTCCCACGGAAAAAAAGAGATTATTGAACATTTGTTTTGGACATAGGAAAAACATATTGACAATATGGGGGTCGATCCGATAAAAATCGTCGCCCGCAAAAGTCGGCAACGCCAATAATTGCACGGGTTTAGGAATCCTATATACGGCGTAACCTAGAAGTTACGTGCGTATATTTCTGCCGTTGCCCGTAGTTTTTTGGGCCATAGGCAGGTATACCAAACCCGCGCAGTTTGGTATCCAATATACAGCGTAAGGACTTACGTGGCGAAAATGGAGAAATCTTACTCGATTTTCACCTCGCCACAAAAAGCAGCCGTAAGAAGCCTTACACTGACTATTGGTGCCCCGTAACTCCCTAAACTGGCTGCTAAAATAAACCTAACACCTAACGCATGCGCAATGTCTATCTCCCTGTCAACCGCGATCTGCTAAAATAAACCTAACACCTAACGCATGCGCAATGTCTATCTCCCTGTCAACCGCGATCTTCTAAAATAAACCTAACACCTAACGCATGCGCAATGTCTATCTCCCTGTCAACCGCGATCCCCCGCCGCAATCCCTAATAAAGTATTTAACCCCTAAACCGCCGCCATCTACATAAACTAACCCCCTACTGTGAGCCCCTAAAACCTCCACCATCTAACTGATCTATCCCCTAATGTGAACCCCTTACACCGCCGCCATCTATATTAAAATTATTAACCCCTAATTTAATCTACCTACCCCGCCGCCAGCTATATTATCTATATTAGCCCTAAGTATATTATAGTTAATATAGTTATTACATTATATATATTAACTATATTAACCATAATTATATTAGGGTTAATATAGTTAATATAGTTACTATAGTATTTATATTAACTATATTAACTCTATCTAACCCTAACACTCCTAAATAAATTCTTATTAAATAAATCTAATTCATATTATAAACTAAAATATTCCTATTTAAATCTAAATACTTACCTATAAAATAAACCCTAAGATAGCTACAATGTAATTAATAATTACATTATAGCTATGTTAGGGTTTATATTTATTTTACAGGTAAATTGTTAATTATTTTAACTAGGTATAATAGCTATTAAATAGTTATTACCTATTTAATAGCTACCTAGTTAAAATAATTACCCAATTACCTGTAAAATGGTTCAGCCAATCGGATTGAACTTGAATCTGATTGGCTGATTCAATCAGCCAATCAGATTTTTCTACCTTAATTCCGATTGGCTGATAGAATCCTATCAGCCAATCGGAATTCGGCGGACGCCATCTTGGATGACATCATTTAAAGGAACCTCATTCGTCGGGAAGTTGTCGTGCCGGAAGGATGCTCCGTGGCGGAGGAGCGGACAAAGAAGATTGAAGATGCCGATTTGCTTGAAGACATCGCCGATGGAAGAAGACTCTATGCCGCTTGCTTCAAGACATCGCCCGGATGGAAGAAGACTTCACTGCCGCTTGCTGGAACACATCGCCCGGATCGGATGAGGAGTTCTGCCCGGCGGGGTGAATACAAGGTAGGGAGATCTTCAGGGGGGGGGTAGTGTTAGGTTTATTTAAGGGGGGTTTGGGTTAGATTAGGGGTATGTGGGTGGTGGGTTGTAATGTTGGGGGGTGGTATTGTGGGTTTTTTTGCAGGCAAAAGAGCAGTTTTCTTTGGGGCATGCCCCCACAAAAGGCCCTTTTAAGGGCTGGTAAGGTAAAAGAGCTTTGAACTTTTTTTAATTTAGAATAGGGTAGGGAATTTCTTTTATTTTGGGGTTTTTTTATTTTATTAGGGGGCTTAGAATAGGTGTAATTAGCTTAAAAATCTTGTAATCTTTTTTTTATTTTTTGTAATTTAGTGTTTGTTTGTTTTTTGTAATTTAGTTTAGTTTATTTAATTGTATTTTTAGATAGATATTTGTAGTTTATTTAATTTATTGATAGTGTAGGTGTATTTGTAACTTAGGTTAGGATTTATTTTACAGGTAATTGGGTAATTATTTTAACTAGTTAGCTATTAAATAGGTAATAACTATTTAATAGCTATTATACCTAGTTAAAATAATTAACAATTTACCTGTAAAATAAATATAAACCCTAACATAGCTATAATGTAATTATTAATTACATTGTAGCTATCTTAGGGTTTATTTTATATGTAAGTATTTATATTTAAATAAGAATATTTTAATTAATAATATTAATATTAGATTTATTTTAATAAGAGTTTAGTTAGGATGTTAGAGTTAGATAGGGTTATTATACTTAATATATATAATATAATAACGAAATTAACTATATGAACCCTAATATAATTAGGGTTAATATAGTTAATATATATAATATAATAACTATATTAACTATATTAACCCTAATATAATTAGGGTTAATATAGTTAATATAGCTGGCGGCGGTGTAGGGGGATTAGATTAGGGGTTAATACATTTATTATAGGTGGCCGCGGTGTAGGGGGATGTAGACTGTAGGCAAAAGAGCAGTTTACTTTGTGACAAAGCCCCGCCAAAAGCCCTTTTAAGGGCTGGCAAAAGAGCTGTTACTTTGGGGCATGCCCCGCAAAAAGCCCTTTTAAGGGCTGGCAAAAGAGCTGTTACTTTGGGGCAATGCCACGCAAAAAGCCCTTTTCAGGGCTATTTGTAGGGTTAGACTTAGGTTTAGTGGTAGGGATAGTTTAGTATTTTAGGGGTTAAATAATTTAATATAGATGACGGCAGGGTAGGGGGATTAGATTAGGGGTTAATAATTTTAAAATAGATAGCGGCGGGGTAGGGGCTCACTTTAGGGGGTAGGTAAGGTAGATGGCGGCGGTGTTAGGGGCTCACTTTATGGGGTTATAGATTTAATATAGCTGGCGGCGGTTTAGGGGTTAATAACTTTATTAGGTAGCGGCGGGCTCCGGGAGCGGCGTTTTAGGGGTTAATACATATTTTATTGTTAGGATAGTGAGGGGGGATAGCGGATAGAGGGTTAGACGTGTCGGGCTATGTTAGGGAGGCGTGTTAGACTTGTCGGGCTATGTTAGGGAGGCGTGTTAGACAGTGCGGGTGATTTAGACTTTAGTCAGGTTTTGTAGGCGCCGGCAGTTTCTAACGTGCCGCAAGTCACTGGCGACGCCAGAAATTTGTACTTGCGCAGATTTCTGGACATCGCTGGTTTGTCAGACTTACGGCACGTTAGCATCTGACAGCGACATATATGGGATAGCTCGAGTTGCGAGCTGAAACTGCGGGCGACGCGGGTTCCCTCGCTTGCGCCACAAACTACGATCTATATCGGATCGACCCCATGCTCTGTGATATAGGATGAGATTATGAAGCAACGTCACCAAACAGATACAAAGGATATCTGCTCAGTCAGTTAAACATTTAAAAAGTAATAATAAGCACTTTACACTACAAAAATAGCCATATTCATAAGAAAAAAGGAATAATCTAAAAAGGAAAATACATTCATATTGCTATGATTTTTGAGCACAATATGCTACTTACACATGTCACTTATTAGTATCGCACACTATTAAAGTAAATCAACATACAGATCCTTCAACCTCTGATTTAATTGCTAAACCCACAAAGTCCCCATTTTGTTTGTTATTAATCTATCTGATTTTTGGATTCTGAAATCAGGAGATAAAAGATGCAGAGAATAATTGTGTATTGTATTACCGGCAGAAGCATTTTACTATTGTAATCACTGAAAAATCTGCTTACAGTACTGTCCAAAGTACAGAAATCTTTATCTGCCAAAAACAAAATTGTAATCAGCCCCTGTGTTTTATTACATTTGATCAACTATATTAGTTTTAAAAAGCACCACACCCAAAAATATGTTCGGTACTGAATTTGGGAAATTAAAGTCAGAATATAATATATTCAGTAATAATATGTTATTAAAACTGTATTGTAGCTTGTATTCCATTTAATTTGTCTCTATGTGCCTAGACAAATATCAAACCAATATATTACATATTGCAATAGGAAATTGTTTTAATGAATTTGTTGGTAATGCAATTATTTTACAACATAGTTTCAAACAAATCCATTTCTGTGTGAGAGAATGAATCATGACACTGTAACAAATTACAGAATTACAGTAGTCACTTGACTGATTATTGATTATGCAGTAAAATAGTAAAAAAAAAAAAAAAAAAACGGAACGTGAGGAACACTCCAGTAATCAAAGATGTAAAAATGACACCTATGTCTGCTGTTCACTGCACAATAATTCAACATCTTCAAGATTCCATTTATCAAAGCCACATTAAAAGAGAACAGGAGCAATTCTCTGCCAGTTTCCCAAAACCTTGGCACATCAAATGAACATGCTTATTAGCCGTTTATCATTAACACAGACATAAAAATCTAAATTTTATGAACCCCAGGCTATAAATTATAACCTGCAGAAATCTATTAAATCCATTGATTAAATTACTATGAACCATAATTTCAATAATTTCAATCAATTTAAATAACTGTTGCTACATGGCATTCCTGTAAATTGTAATGCCACATTTAGTTAAAAAGAATAATAATGTGCAAGCATAAAGTATGCATTGTTATTGTTTTTATTTCTAATATATCTTATATTTTAGAATATTATACATTAGTGTAATTAGACCACAATATCAGTTTTGCTTAGAACTAAATAATTTAATAAGGAGTCAGGTAACAATTACTGTAGGAAATGTGGCAATAAAAAAATAAATGTGCAATTTGCTTAAATTTTCTTCATTTGTTGTTAATTTAAAAAGTTAGAGACCACTGACAAATGTCTCAGACACGACACATATGTTGAATATGCACATATGCTTGAAGGGAAATTAGAATTGAATTACAGTAATAAGTCATAGCTGGGGCAGAGGCTACGGCTAGAGGAATGGAAGTTTGAATTAAGAATTGTAGTAAGCCGAAATGGATTGGCAATTTGATTGAAAACACAGATTGTTGATTGATTCATTGAGTATCAGGAACCAATGGTCAACAGAACATATTAGAGATGTGCAGCCAAGAAAGTTTTGTTTCAGATGAAATTTTGATTCTAAATATTCAGGAAAATTTGATTCCGCAAATATTTGGTGGCTGCCCTATTCATTATTCATTTTGTTTAAAATTAAACGAATACTGAATTTTAGTTAAACATTTTCATTTGTTTTTGTTAAAACGAATGTAAATGTTTCAGAGCTGCAGGTGTAAAGTTCACGTGTAGCTATGACACTTACCTTAATGCGCTCTGGAGAGCATGGAGTGCATGCTAAAGTAAGTATTAGCGTTCTACGGTATTAACCCCTTAAAAAGTAAATGAGTGAATGCTGAATATTTTCATCATTTTTTTGTTTTGTTTTCTTTTATTTTCATTGTGCATTCATTTGGATATTTGTTTTGTTAAAATGAAATTTAAATCCGGGTATACAACCCCGCAAAATGTAGAATTTAAAAAAAGTTTCCAATTAACTTAAATTATCAACTCTGCTTTGTTCTCATGGCATTCTTTGTTAAAAAGATACCTAGATAGGTGTCAGGAGAACAATTTGGAAGGAAATAGTGCTGATATTTAGTGCTTTTGCAAATGGATAACATTCATGCAAAACTGCTTCCATATAGTTAACCAGACACGTGCACGCTCCTGAGCTTACCTCTCTGCTTTTCACCAAAAGATGCCAAGAGAACAAATACAATTAGATAATAGATTTAAAGTAAAAGTAAAGTTTTCTGAATTGCAGTATTGTACAATACAGGTCACAAGAAATGAATGGCACTTTCATTCATCAAAATTTATTATTGTACTTTTAAACCGTGTTTTCGCGGTTTTTATTTCACATTGATCAACATGAAAATTCAACCCGTTATTTTTATTTTTTTTAACCTGCTGATCACGTTTTTACACCAGCCAATTGAAATTCTGGCCCTTAGGCGGCCGTCATTTTTCGTCATCCCTCTGTTTGATGCTCTGCGCATGCGTCAGCATTGTTAGCTCTCACTGGGAAGCCAAGTGCGGCCCCATTTCGCACATGCTTAATGCAATTTATTTTTTTTCCAGCAATACATAGCAGGCTTATTTCTACAATCGGCAACAATATTGAAGCCTGAAACAATTGTTAGAAGCGCATCACTGTCTTTCATTGAATTACAAGCAAGTGCATAAGCATTTAAAATTGTTTGCACTATTGTATAGAATTCCTACAACTTATTATTTTAATAATCACAGTGTCTATTATGTTTTCTTATTATTAAAATCGGAATAAGTATTTTTTTTATTTTTTTTTAATATGGACAATTCTTTACAAATAATTCAATCTCATTTTTGCTTTAAAAAGATGTAAGAACATCCTATCAATATTAGTATTCTAATTGTCATTTAATTACAATGTTATATATGTATAACTTTGATTACACTATGAAATAAATAATTTCAATCGTTGTAATAATCAATTGATTTGATTTCAATATTTGATTTCAATATTTGATTTCAATTTACTAATATAATCAAATTAATTTTTAATCACAAATTACATTTTATTTCACTAATGAATTCTAATAGTAGGGGATAGGAACAATAATAATAATATAACTAAAAGTTATGTTATAAATATATATTTACATATATTATAATAGCATATAATAAATTGAACACTTAGTCATACATTGTTCAGTTAACAAAGTACAATAAAGTGAGCTATGTACAAACAAACCCCAGACCTATTGATTTTATGAATTTTTACAATTTGTGAAATTATAGATACTAATAGAAGATATGACAACTAGGATTGTTTTAAAATACTATATAAAACAGCACCTGTGTCATCTGGAAGTCCTGATAAAATATTATATAATAGTGTTTAATAAATGTTTATATTATATTTTTGTATATATCTCTAAATTAGGATTTGCATAATATAAATAGATAACACAATAAATAATTATTTTTACTCATTACAAAACATTTATTATTTATTAGTACAGCGTATCCAATAAATATAAATTAAAAATTATGTTACAAACTTAGCGGTTCCAACTATCTTTTTACCAACCAAAAATGCTATAATAATAAGTCCCAGTGGATAAAACTGATATAGACATTACCTATATGAATTTTCGAGGACCATATGTAGACATACAACATATTTAGTAACATTTCAATGATTTAGAAACAGAACAAATTAATAGGATGAGAGTGAAAATAAAGAATACAAATTATAAAGATATATATAAAAAGGAGAACATAATTATATAATAAAATCCATTGTTAGCTCAGGATACTTAAAATGTTGGCAAAATAAAGTGACTGTTACACGTTGCAAAGGAACGGAGAATGCAGCTACTATCTGTCTCAAACAATATAGTAATGTAATGAATATAGATATTCATTGAATACTATGTAGCCGCTGAGATTACCGCATGCGCATTGTCGATGACTGTATGTGCATGCGCAGTTTGTTTAATCAATGTGCATGCGTCTTGGAAACAAGTATAGAGCGGGTGGACCGCACTATATGTCATAAGATCAGAAATCAGGAAATGGCTCATGGGAGCAGTCAGAAACAGCATGGTAGGGAAATATAAAACATTATTATTAGAGAAATAGGTAATGTTTATGAGAAAAGAAGTTAGCGATTGTATATTTTATAAGGTGCAAAATTCAATAGTGCTTAAAGAACGTTATAACTTTACCTTCATTTTAAATTAGAAAGTTGTTAACCCTTTAAGGACACAGCTTTCAGTTTGCTCAATTGTTTTATGACGGAATAATTCCGTCATATGTCCTTAAGAGGTTAAAATTTACATGGTAAACTTGTTACATAAGCTGCTATTGACAAACAGTAAGGCTAGGCAAGAGTACAGGCTGCATTGATCTGCAGGGTAAACTACCAGTGACGGCATGCAGATAACAGAAGGAAATGGTCAGCAGGAATACAAAGGCAATGATAACTGGCAGGGACACAAACAGTAATGGCCATAAGAATGCATAAGCAATAATCAGTAGGACTCACAAATATAGGACAGAAAGAATTCAAAGTAGAGTCAGCACAGGTAATACAGTGCCTAACAACAGAAGAACCAAGCTACAGACATATGCTGAGAATGTCCTTAAATGGCCAGTAAACATAGAAAATGATGTTATATAATTCTGCACATAGTGCAGAATTATATAACATTATATCAGTGCTAGCTTTATAGAACCTAATATTGCCAGTGAACTTTTATTTAAAAACAGTGTTTTCCAGACCCGCTCTCTGTGCTCTACTGAGCGGGTCTGTTTTTTACACTGAGCGCATCTGGCCAGCTGTCTAGTCACAGCCCGGCCCGACCGCGCCATTACACTCAGTGCAGCTCGCTCCCGCTGTCAGACAGAGCAGGAGCGAGCTGCACTGAGTGTAATGGCGTGATCGGGCCGGGCTGTGACTAGACAGCTGGCCAGATGCGCTCAGTGTAAAAACCAGACCCGCTCAGTAGAGCACAGAGAGCAGGTCTGGAAAACATTGTTTTTTAATAAAAGTTCACAGGCAATATTAGGTTCTATAAAGCTAGCACTGATATAATGTTATATAATTCTGCACTATGTGCAGAATTATATAACATTATTTTCTATGTTTACTGGCCCTTTAAGGATATCTTTAGTAATGTTAAGCCAAAAGCACAGATGGGTATCTGTCTCTTAGGAAATGAATGTGTTTCACAGACAGTCAAGTGGCAAAGGACAAAGTATGGCATCCCTCAAGATACTGTGAAAGATAGTCATAATATTATATAATGTCACATAATAAACACAATTTTACAAAGAATACCTCAGGCTGAAACTATTTAGGAATTTAAAGAATAACAATGATAAAGAAACAGGTGTCTGTAATTTTCATTTACCAAATATATCTGAGAATTTTTTTATACAAAAAAATAAACTTTGTGCTCTAATTATAAAGATAAAAGCTGGAAATAGAATATGAAATAAACGCTTGCTAATATTAAAAATACGTATTTATAAACAATTTTGCTAAACAAACTACTGGTTTCCCCATGTAATTTAGTGTTGTGTATAATCAGGCTGTGGCATATTGGAAACATCTTGGAAGTTGGCCTTTTGTTTAACTCATTTCAAAACTATTCCAATCATATAAAACAGCTGCCAATTGAATTAGAAAAATAAAATATTAATTAAAAATATAACAGTAGGGCCTTGTCAAGTGCACAAAAACATATAAGAAACATTTCCATCTCAGGTTTTCAAGATGTTTTTCTAAAACATGATGGATAATTGAAATGTTGAAACACAGTTTTTATTTACGTAAGTATTATGCTAAGATTTCAAGTGAAGCACAAAAATATTTGCACTATTGCACAATAACATTACTTGATGCAGTTAATTGCAGTAAAATTCATGTTGGATATCGCTTGAGCGATAAGCTGATGGTGCACTTAGTTGAAGGTATGCTAAAACAAGTAGTGAAGTTCTTCAAATAATTCTGTGTTATACTGATTTACACTGATTTAAGTTTTAGATTATGCCCAAGCACAATATGAACACTATATTAGCACTCCTTGCTCTATCCATTAAAAGTATAGGGAACACTAAAAAAAGTTTCAGTAGCATTAAAGGGACACTGAACCCAAATTTTTCTTTCGTGGGTCAGACAGAGCATGACATTTTAAGCAACTTTCTAATTTACTCCTATTAGCAAATTTTCTTAATTCTCTTGGTATCTTTATTTGAAAAACTAGAAGGTAAGTTTAGATGCTGGCCCACTTTTGGTGAACAACCTGGGTTATCCTTGCTGATAGATGGATAAATTCATCCACCAATAAAAACATGCTATCCAGACTTCTGAACCAAAAAAAAAACTTAGATGCCTTCTTTTTCAAATAAAGATAGCAAAAGAACTAAACCCAATTGTTTTCCTTCAGGATTCAGATAGAGCATGCAATTTTAAGCAACTTTCTAATTTTACTCCTATTACTCCAGCCCATTTTTGGCTCAGCAGTCAGAGAAAGGAAGCAAGAGAACAAAGAAAAATTGATAATAGGAGTAAATTAGAAAGTTGCTTAAACGGACATTCAAATTCAAAAAAACTTTCATTTTTCAAATAGGGCATGTAATTTTAAACAACTTTCCAATTTACTTTTATCACCAGTTTTGCTTTGTTCTCTTGGTATTCTAGTTGAAAGCAAAACCTAGGGAGGCACATATGATAATTTCTAAGCCCTTGAAGGCCGCCTCTATTTTATTTACTTTTCACAGCAGGGGAGAGCAAGCTCTTGTAGGCCATAAAGATAGCATTGTGATCATGCCCGTGGCTAGTGGCAGACACTGCACTAATTTGCTAAAATGCAAGTCAATAGATAATAACTAAAAGTCATGTGATTAGGGGCGGTCAGAAGCTGCTTAGATACAAGTTAGTCACAGAAGTAAAAAGTGTATTAATATAACAGTGTTGGTTTTGCAAAACTGGGGAATGGGTAATAAAGGGATTATCTATCTTTTTAAACAACAAAAATTCTGGTGTTGACTGTCCCTTTAAAATTGCATGCTCTATCTGAATCACGAAAGAAAAAAAATTGGGTTCAGTGTCCCTTTAAGAGACTATTGTTAAAAAATGTAACTATCCTCTTGTGATACAAGGTTGTGTGTTATCCTTAGCATATGATAACACCCTGGCCCTGCACTATTAACTGTGCTCAACCTGTAATATAGCCCTATTTGTTCAAACTTTTTTTTATTAAAAATAATAAAAAAATGATCTTGCTTGTAAACTGAAGTTTAATGTTGACAAAAAGCCACATAAACAGGTTTAAGGTGTTCAGTTTCAAAACTCCAATAGACGTTTGAGAAGAGTTTTTCTTGATTGACTGGAATAACAGTGTTGAATTGTCTTCATGCAAGATATAGGCCTAGATTTAGAGTTCGGCGGTAAAAGGGCTGTTAACGCTCCGCGGGCTTTTTTCTGGCCGCACCATAAATTTAACTCTGGTATCGAGAGTTAAAACAAATGCTGCGTTAGGCTCCAAAAAAGGAGCGTAGAGCATTTTTACCGCAAATGTAACTCTCGATACCAGAGTTGCTTACGGACGCGGCCGGCCTCCAAAACGTGCTCGTGCACGATATCCCCATAGGAAACAATGGGACTGTTTGAGCTGAAAAAAAACCTAACACCTGCAAAAAAGCAGCGTTCAGCTCCTAACGCAGCCCCATTGTTTCCTATGGGGAAACACTTCCTACGTCTGCACCTAACACCCTAACATGTACCCCGAGTCTAAACACCCCTACCCTTACACTTATTAACCCCTAATCTGCCGCCCCCGCTATCGCTGACCCCTGCATTACACTTTTAACCCCTAATCTGCCGCTCCGTAAAACGCCGCCACCTACGTTATCCCTATGTACCCCTAATCTGCTGCCCTAACATCGCCGACCCCTATGTTATATTTATTAACCCCTAATCTGCCCCCCACAACGTCGCCGACACCTGCCTACACTTATTAACCCCTAATCTGCCGAGCGGACCTGAGCGCTACTATAATAAAGTTATTAACCCCTAATCCGCCTCACTAACCCTATCATAAATAGTATTAACCCCTAATCTGCCCTCCCTAACATCGCCGACACCTACCTTCAATTATTAACCCCTAATCTGCCGACCGGAGCTCACCGCTATTCTAATAAATGTATTAACCCCTAAAGCTAAGTCTAACCCTAACACTAACACCCCCCTAAGTTAAATATAATTTTTATCTAACGAAATAAATTAACTCTTATTAAATAACTTATTCCTATTTAAAGCTAAATACTTACCTGTAAAATAAATCCTAATATAGCTACAATATAAATTATAATTATATTATAGCTATTTTAGGATTAATATTTATTTTACAGGCAACTTTGTAATTATTTTAACCAGGTACAATAGCTATTAAATAGTTAAGAACTATTTAATAGTTACCTAGTTAAAATAATTACAAATTTACCTGTAAAATAAATCCTAACCTAAGATATAATTAAACCTAACACTACCCTATCAATAAAATAATTAAATAAACTACCTACAATTACCTACAATTAACCTAACACTACACTATCAATAAATTAATTAAACACAATTGCTACAAATAAATACAATTAAATAAACTATCTAAAGTACAAAAAATAAAAAAGAACTAAGTTACAGAAAATAAAAAATATTTACAAACATAAGAAAAATATTACAACAATTTTAAACTAATTACACCTACTCTAAGCCCCCTAATAAAATAACAAAGCCCCCCAAAATAAAAAATTCCCTACCCTATTCTAAATTAAAAAAGTTACAAGCTCTTTTACCTTACCAGCCCTGAACAGGGCCCTTTGCGGGGCATGCCCCAAGAATTTCAGCTCTTTTGCCTGTAAAAAAAAACATACAATACCCCCCCCCCCAACATTACAACCCACCACCCACATACCCCTAATCTAACCCAAACCCCCCTTAAATAAACCTAACACTAAGCCCCTGAAGATCTTCCTACCTTGTCTTCACCATCCAGGTATCACCGATCCGTCCTGGCTCCAAGATCTTCATCCAACCCAAGGGGGGGTTGGCGATCCATAATCCGGTGCTGAAGAGGTCCAGAAGAGGCTCCAAAGTCTTCCTCCTATCCGGCAAGAAGAGGACATCCGGACCGGCAAACATCTTCTCCAAGCGGCATCTTCGATCTTCTTCCATCCGGTGCGGAGCGGGTCCATCTTGAAGCAGGCGACGCGGATCCATCCTCTTCTTCCGATGTCTCCCGACTAATGACGGTTCCTTTAAGGGACGTCATCCAAGATGGCGTCCCTCGAATTCTGATTGGCTGATAGGATTCTATCAGCCAATCAGAATTAAGGTAGGAATTTTCTGATTGGCTGATGGAATCAGCCAATCAGAATCTAGTTCAATCCGATTGGCTGATCCAATCAGCCAATCAGATTGAGATCGCATTCTATTGGCTGTTCCGATCAGCCAATAGAATGCGATCTCAATCTGATTGGCTGATTGGATCGGCCAATCGGATTGAACTAGATTCTGATTGGCTGATTCCATCAGCCAATCAGAAAATTCCTACCTTAATTCCGATTGGCTGATAGAATCCTATCAGCCAATCGGAATTCGAGGGACGCCATCTTGGATGACGTCCCTTAAAGGAACCGTCATTAGTCGGGAGACATCGGAAGAAGAGGTTGGATCCGCGTCGCCTGCTTCAAGATGGACCCGCTCCGCACCGGATGGAAGAAGATCGAAGATGCCGCTTGGAGAAGATGTTTGCCGGTCCGGATGTCCTCTTCTTGCCGGATAGGAGGAAGACTTTGGAGCCTCTTCTGGACCTCTTCAGCACCGGATTATGGATCGCCAACCCCCCCTTGGGTTGGATGAAGATCTTGGAGCCAGGACGGATCGGTGATACCTGGATGGTGAAGACAAGGTAGGAAGATCTTCAGGGGCTTAGTGTTAGGTTTATTTAAGGGGGGTTTGGGTTATATTAGGGGTATGTGGGTGGTGGGTTGTAATGTTGGGGGGGGGGGTATTGTATGTTTTTTTTTACAGGCAAAAGAGCTGAAATTCTTGGGGCATGCCCCGCAAAGGGCCCTGTTCAGGGCTGGTAAGGTAAAAGAGCTTGTAACTTTTTTAATTTAGAATAGGGTAGGGAATTTTTTATTTTGGGGGGCTTTGTTATTTTATTAGGGGGCTTAGAGTAGGTGTAATTAGTTTAAAATTGTTGTAATATTTTTCTTATGTTTGTAAATATTTTTTTATTTTCTGTAACTTAGTTCTTTTTTATTTTTTGTACTTTAGATAGTTTATTTAATTGTATTTATTTGTAGCAATTGTGTTTAATTAATTTATTGATAGTGTAGTGTTAGGTTAATTGTAGGTAATTGTAGGTAGTTTATTTAATTATTTTATTGATAGGGTAGTGTTAGGTTTAATTATAACTTAGGTTAGGATTTATTTTACAGGTAAATTTGTAATTATTTTAACTAGGTAACTATTAAATAGTTCTTAACTATTTAATAGCTATTGTACCTGGTTAAAATAAATACAAAGTTGCCTGTAAAATAAATATTAATCCTAAAATAGCTATAATATAATTATAATTTATATTGTAGCTATATTAGGATTTATTTTACAGGTAAGTATTTAGCTTTAAATAGGAATAAGTTATTTAATAAGAGTTAATTTATTTCGTTAGATAAAAATTATATTTAACTTAGGGGGGTGTTAGTGTTAGGGTTAGACTTAGCTTTAGGGGTTAATACATTTATTAGAATAGCGGTGAGCTCCGGTCGGCAGATTAGGGGTTAATAATTGAAGGTAGGTGTCGGCGATGTTAGGGAGGGCAGATTAGGGGTTAATACTATTTATGATAGGGTTAGTGAGGCGGATTAGGGGCTAATAACTTTATTATAGTAGCGCTCAGGTCCGCTCGGCAGATTAGGAGTTAATAAGTGTAGGCAGGTGTCGGCGACGTTGAGGGGGGCAGATTAGGGGTTAATAAATATAATATAGGGGTCGGCGGTGTTAGGGGTAGCAGATTAGGGGTACATAGGGATAACGTAGGTGGCGGCGATTTGCGGTCGGAAGATTAGGGGTTAATTATTTTAAGTAGCTTGCGGCGACGTTGTGGGGGGCAAGTTAGGGGTTAAGAAATATAATATAGGGGTCGGCGGGGTTAGGGGCAGCAGATTAGGGGTACATAAGTATAACGTAGGTGGCGGTCGGCAGATTAGGGGTTAAACATTTTAATCGAGTGTGGCGGTGTGGGGGGACCTCGGTTTAGGGGTACATAGGTAGTTTATGGGTGTTAGTGTACTTTAGGGTACAGTAGTTAAGAGCTTTATAAACCGGCGTTAGCCAGAAAGCTCTTAACTCCTGCTATTTTCAGGCGGCTGGAATCTTGTCGTTAGAGCTCTAACGCTCACTTCAGAAACGACTCTAAATACCAGCGTTAGAAAGATCCCATTGAAAAGATAGGCTACGCAAATGGCGTAGGGGGATCTGCGGTATGGAAAAGTCGCGGCTGAAAAGTGAGCGTTAGACCCTTTAATCACTGACTCCAAATACCAGCGGGCGGCCAAAACCAGCGTTAGGAGCCTCTAACGCTGGTTTTGACGGCTACCGCCGAACTCTAAATCTAGGCCATAAGGAGCTTTTATTTTTGTGCGGCACAAATGTCTTTGAAATGTGTAAGATACATTTTTGTGTGTGGTTCTTTAATGATTTGGCATTGATTAGAATTTAAAACCCCTATGATAAACCAATTCACCAGATAACACCATAGGTTTTGCATCGGTAGGGTAAGTGAGGCAGTGCATGCTTTTAATTTACAGTATATGCTGGGATTTTATAATGAAACAGAATATAGTCTGAAATCTCTCAAGAATAGGGAACCA
Source organism: Bombina bombina (assembly GCF_027579735.1). Classification (NCBI taxonomy): domain Eukaryota; kingdom Metazoa; phylum Chordata; class Amphibia; order Anura; family Bombinatoridae; genus Bombina; species Bombina bombina. The sequence continues at coordinate 751,710,531 of NC_069501.1, read as the reverse complement.
ATTCTGAGTTCTAAATTCACATTATTTTACTATAAAAAGTGATCCTCTAAAAAGTGCAGTAGTTTTATACAGCTATGACACATTTATATAATTAATACTGCTTTAATTTAGCTATGTCAATATAAGCTATCCCTCTCTAATCCATTCCATTAGTCCTCTATCATGACTTTATTTCACTTTTCTGATATTCCCTAGCATTATTGTCACTATTTCTCTTGTATTTCTGTTTTTATGAAGATAGACGACGCAGTAGTAAAGTCCTTGGCAGTTAATATTAGTATCCATCAATATCACAATGTCCTCACTATGGAGCCTCCAGCAACCTCATAATCATATGAAAACTCTATTCTAACTTCAATTTCATCCTCATCCACCCCCTTGTGTGACAGCTAAACTGTGCTAGTCACAAGGCTTAGGCATTTACTTATTCTTTTCATTCAAGCTCTAAAAATAAATAAATAATAATAATAAATTAGTTTAGTTAGTAGTCTACAAATAACTAATAATAATAATAATAATAATAATAATAAAAGATCATTTATGGAATATAAATTAGGATTAAATCAAGAAAACATTACCACCACCTTCACAAAATTTTCATGATTGTTATGATAATTTAACATGAATTAATGTGCACTTATTAGTGTTTTTGTATATTATTTTTGTAAAATCCCTATTATTTTTTTTAAATTAGAATTGATTATTTGAAAATCTCCATAATACTAACTATATTCCTCCTACTGCAAAATCTCAGGTTTGACTATACTATCAATATCAGTTACCTGCTATTTAAGGGCTAGATTACAAGTGGCACGCTATTTAGTTTACTTTCAACTTGTAATATGCGCATTACTTCTGATGAGCGCAAATACCCGCGATATACCCCTTATCACTTGCGCATTACAGGTAATAGGCTATACAGTACTTTCTTTAATATTAGTGACTTGTATTTTATGCACCATGCTACAGTCCACTGTGAATAAATACAATCAGCTAGATTCAAAAACGTTCCACTGCAAGAGTGCATAATCATTTTGCTGCAATACATTTCTATACCAGTCTTCCACATACATACTTTCATGCTCATTTAAAAAGAAATGCAATAAATAACCATGGGTATGGATGTTTATTGTACACTAATAAGAAACTCCATGTTATGTATTAAAACACACAATAACATAACATAGTAAAACAATTTATAAAACAAACATAGGTGTAATAAACTTAGATAACAAGACTTCATGTATGGAAGTATTGTACATTATCAGCAAGTCTTTTGCCAACGCTTGTCTCTTGTTGCAGATGTTTTGCCTGATCGTGTGATCACACCCCTTTTGGGATATTGGACTGATCCAATTGGTTTTGTTAAGGTTCCTTGACAAAGCCATAAAACAACAGATGAAACAATCATTGTTTTCCCATAAATTTTACCTTTTTATCTATGTTTATTACCCGTTACTTAAAGGGACAGTCAAGTATAAATTAAACTTTCATTATTCAGATAGGACTTTTAATTTTAATCGACTTTCCAATTTACTTTTATCATCAAATTTGCTTTTTTCTCTTGGTATTCTTAGTTTAAACTAAACATAGGTAGGCTCATATGCTAATTTCTAAGCCTTTGAGGGCTGCCTCTTATCACAGGCTTTTTAAATCTCTTTTCAACACAAAGAGACAGAAAGTACACGTGGGCTATATAGATAACACTGTGTTCAGGCACAGAAAGTTATTTAAGATCTAGCACAAAGCAATGCTAAATTTAAGACAATAGATAATAAACAGTCACAGTCATGTGATCAGGGGGCTGGAAGAAGGTTCCTAGATACAAGGTAATCACAGAGGTTAAAAGTACATTAATATAACTGTGTTGGTTATGCAAAACTGGGGAATGAGTAATAAAGGGATTATCTATCTTTTAAAACAATAACAATTCTATGGTTGACTGTCCCTTTAACTTGTTTGCTAGATGGAATAAAATATATTCTAGTTTGCCTGGGTAATATATAAATGGATTGTATGTCTTATTATGTCTTAGAGCTATAGGAACTGTGTATCATGTGAATAAGGCTTGACACATAGACTTTTTTATTATTAATAATATATTTTATTACACTTTTCAACTTTTTGTATTCCTTTTGTGAAGATGTAAAGCCGTGATCCTGAGCTTTAAAAAGTCACAGAGAACAGGTGCTGATAACATCAAAAATGGAAGTTTATGCAAATTCAGGTATTTCTAAAGGTAAGTCTATTTGTGCACAGTGATTTTACTACACGTGTGTTTGATGCTTTCTTAGCTCTATTTGCCCCATTTCTGACAATACAATTCACAAACAATCAAATGAAGGTGGCCAAAATACTTCTCCAGGTTTTCTAAATAAAATTTTAGACAATTAGGCTACCTGCCAAACCTTATTGTTTTCTGCAACAATCATGGCATCTGGGTAAGTGAAACATTACCAGCCACATATGTGTGTTAGTTCTGCTATTATGCATGATTTTGAATACTTGATGATTATTTTTATATTTAATCTCACATTTGAACAGACCTGATTATTTGATACATAATACATTTTTTGAAAATATGAATAAAAATCTAACAAACAGGCTGAGCACTAGTTTGTATACACTGCAATATTAATAACCAGTAACCTAAAAGAAGTCCTTATACAGCAGGCTCCCTAATATGTGCCTGAAATCACAAGGGGGCAACTAAGTCAGAATTATTAACCCTTTGAGTGCTAATGACGGCTCTGAGCCGTCACAGAGTTTCTCACTCTGGTGCTAATGACGTCTCAGAGCCATCATGAGCACTCTCCCACCTTGAGGGAGATCTGGGGGCTGCTTACTGCTCCCACCCTGGCGATCGTGCCTGTAGAGTGACAGGCATCGCCGGGGCTTCACGTGATGCGCAGTGACGTCACGCGCAATTACGTGATGACGTCACCGCGCAACTTTATCTATACTTAACAATGTTAAGTATAGGAGGAGGAGGCATGCTGCTTAGAAGCCTGTATCTCAGGCATCTAAGCAGCTACAGACCCCCAAGACCCACTGTTGGAAAGGTACTCACCTAACCTTTCCAACAGTGTAAGTCTTGGGGGTCTGTAAAAAAGAAAGTTAAAAATTAAAAAAAATAATAATTCAAAAATAAACTCAAAATAAAATATTAGCACCCAGGTGGGAAATGGCTTAGCAGCCAAAGGGTTAATGATCTTGATAAAGCATGCAGTTTAAAAGAAAATAACTTCCATTATCAAATTTAGCACAGTTTTTTTATATGATCAATTTTTAAGCTACCTGCTCCTAGTAAGCATAGAAAAGGTTTACACCAACACATATGCATCTGTGATTGACTCATGGCTATCATATGATGCAGGGGACAGAAAAAATATAAAGCTAATTTGAAATTTAGAAGGTGTTATTACTATACTACATTTTTTTTAGTTCATTAGTTTTTTTTGTTGTTTTTTTTTTAAAGAAAAACAAACCAGATACATCACTGAACGATAATAACAAAAACATTTTTTTTTTCAGTTGTCCTATGGCCTAAACATGTTGTCACTATTTTCTTAACAATAAATGTCAGCAATTTTATTTTCCTGTAGGTTAATGTTGCCATTGCAAGTTTAACTCTGTTAATATGCAGCTCAGGAAGAGCTATTACGGAAAAAGGTGCAAGGCAGGAAATCTTCTGTCTTGAATCAGCAAACTGTATCAGTTCTCATGAAGCTTGTGAATCAAAACTAAATTGAATTAGTTTCTTTGCTAACATTTTTGCTAACTAGACAAGACAGAGAAGAAGTTTGGTATATTTTGTGTGAAAAATCTCAGTATGTTTAAAAAAATAAATAAATCAATGACCTTGACGTAATCACAATTTCTATAACTACACTGTCTTTAGTTCAATGATAGTCTACTCTAGTACTCTAGATTATTTCAGTGTGGTGATTCCAAAACAAACCACACTATTTGATATACTGTACCTACTGCAGTCGCCAGTAGAGCAGAAAAAAACTAAAATATAAATTAAAGTTATTTTTCTATAATTACTTTAAAAACCTAAAAACTGTCAGTTTGCATATTTTTTTAGTGCAAGAAGACAACCCTTGAACTGTCCCTTGATTGTTTATTTTATCTCCTCTGCTTGACCAGTTATGGACAGGTATATATCAGCTCTGGCATATATCAACTAATCACTTAGCAGTAGGTAGGCAGGTCAGTGTTCTGAATTCCATGGAACAAACTCCAACCTCTCTGGGGGAAAAACTAGAATTGTCAGATTTAAATTACCGGTAAAGTGAGCGCAATAAGCAATGCAATTAAATTGCAAACTTTTTTTTATTATTCATAATTCATTTTTTAAGGGGGATTCAATTTTGAGTTTACTGTCCCTTTAAGCTAATTGGTTCAAGTATGAAAAAACACTTGTATGAATTATAATAAATATTCCTCATATTTTCAACTTGCTCTTTTTGAAAGCATACAAGGTTATGAATCTCATTTTACAATAATTATAACATTACCATTGAATAAAATAGATCTAGAATATAATTGTTAGATCATTGTACACTTTGCTTACACTGAAACTGTATAGGTATTTGTGGTTTTAAAAAGCAGTGAATATTTAAAATGAGAAACTTTTTTTAACAGATATTCAAATTTTCAGTATATAATGTGTCTCCCTTGAATAATGTCCAAAAAGACTTCCTTAAAATCTACATATACCATTGAACTTGGGATGGCTCTTGCAAGGCAAAATATATGCATATTAGTGGAATGAAGATTGTTGGCTCTACATCTATATTCAATGCACTTATTTCCACAGGAACACTGGCGTAACATATACAGCAAAACCCATTGCTTGATTTATTACAGACATAGCCACCTCTAGTGCATTTCAACCTATCCATTCTATTTTAGTGCTAGAGGGCATCATCCCTTAATTCTAATACTCCAAACATTCTTGGCAACCTTAGCAACAAGATTAAGGATTCAAAAGGGGCAGATGTTTAAATGTCAGATGTGATAGATAACACTGCAACCTTGTTCAGTTTCTTCATATTATGCACTGTCTATGTGTAACTAGTCTCTAAGAATTATTCCAACAAAATATCTACATGATCTGATTTTTAGAATTTCAAAAGCAATTTTTTACAGCTATGAATTATACTCCATCACCTCAAACTATGGCCCCCGATTGCATTCCTCTATGTCTCAATCATTCCTTAGAGAAATCATTTAAAGGGACATTAAATCTAGATAAAAGCCTCACATAAAGGGTCAGATTACAAGTGGAGGGCTAATTAATGCTAAGTAACGCCCCAGCTCGAGCGTTAACTGGGATAGAAGTAAACTTTTTGTGCTTGTTCGGTTGCGTTTGTATTATGAGTTTAGAGTAAACTGCTTTTGCTCATGCCTAGCACAAAAAGCCGAATTTCGAATATCGCGTGCACGTTGACGTATTCCCCCATAGAAGTCAATGGATAAAAAAAGTGGAAAAAACACCTTACTCTTGCGCAAACAAGATTGCATATTCTCACGTGCGCTATTTTACATTCAAATGTTATGCACATAGCAGAATATGTTCTATTTATTCAGAAATAAATATTTATATATACAATATATATATATATATATATATATATATTAAACGTATGTTGGTTGCAGATGTGTAGTATGCATGTATAAAAAAAATATTCAATGCCCCTTTAATTAAAAAAAGTGTACATTCATTCCAATTTCTGTATGATTTTTATTGTTCTTGGAAACGAGCACCTTAAAATGTCAATGAACACAATCTAGGTAAAATTGGTATTGGATCTACTTTTATGTTATGATAAATAAATCCATTGTCACTTTAATTTTGAAGTGTTGCACCATTTTAACAGTTATTTCATTGCTTTGTACTCTGATACCATAAAACTATAAAGTCACTTAAGTTGTGAGTTAATTTAAACAATCATGGACTTCCGGGGCGGAGCTAAGAGAGTCAGGCAGGCTGGAGCCCGACTCGTCAGCTAAGCGTTTCTATCAAGCCGCAGTGCCGCTATCCTAGCCGGGAAAGAGGACCAATTTCCGAGCGGATACTGAGCCGGGATCTGGCTCACTGGCACAGAAGTCCCAGAGTGGCGTTAGGCCGATTCGCCACGGCCACAGCTTGTGTGTTGGAGCCCTTCAGGTCCACCGGAGATACTCCGACGAAGGTCCCACTGCGTCTGGAGTCACCAGACAGACGCCACACTGAAGCGAGCCTAATCGTTACAGTATTAAAGAAAAGTGCTCTCTACAGAAAAAGAGACTACAGTTCCAATTCTGTCCGGCAACGTAATAATAGCCGCAGGATCACTAAAGAGTCACAGGTGCCGTATACACTGCCCACGCAGCTGGCCACGTTGAAAACTTACGAGCTGTGAATACAGAGCGGGAAGTCACTCTACTGTTCGGCTCCCTCGAGGGAGAGGAGAAAGGCCGAGAGACGGCGTCAGGCAGTGCGCATAATATGTAGGAGACGCAGACGACCCGTCAAGAAACCCCTGCTACCTGCTGTCCTCTTCAAGCCTGTAAAGCCTTTCCCCGGTCAGAGCAGTGGACGGATCAAAGTGAGGCGCCGGGCAGGGAGACATCCCGATAAGGAAAAGTTACAATCTACCGGCCTGGACCGGCTCTCCTTACTTTACTACGAGGCAGTGGCAACTTTATTGCTCTTTAATCGGCTAGCTGTGCATAAGAAGAAACCCCTGCTACCAGCTGTCCACTTCAAGTCTGTAAAGTCTTTCCCCGCTCAGAGCAGTGGACGGATCAAAGAAAGGCGCCGGGCAGGGAGACATCCCAATAAGGAAAGCTACAATCTGCTGGCCTGGTCCGGCTCTCTTTACTTTACCACGAGACAGTGGCAACGTTACTGCTCTTCAATCGGCTAGCTGTGCATAAGTTTCATTCAGCTCTTCTCATACGATATTTTCAGTGGGATATTATTTACCCTTACCACAAAAGAAGGTGTTCCTGAACTATCCTGGGTTACGCAAGTATTTGAGCCATCCTGGCCATTTTTTTTCCTTTTTTTCTACGCTTTGCTTCTATGAAATTTCCAGTATAAACTGAACTGACTGTAGTTCACATTCTCCCCGTGCATTAGGACGTTACCCTCTAAGACTTTTATTGCATTTTTTTCTTTGTCAGATATCTGAAGTCAAAAAGTCATATAAAAATCATGTTTATAATCATATTGCTTTTACAGAAACTGATCTTACTGCAATAGAAGTTATGTATAGATGTTAAACTAATTGCACTGTTCTTATTTGAGATATATAGTAATCTTGGCCTAGAAACTAATAACATATTAAGATTGAAACTGAGAGTGTCAGATCCTAGCAGCTGCTGTCCGGGTCTTGTATTCTGTGGTATTTGTTCATCTGTTCTTCCTGTTTCTTTTCTCTCTATGACCCATCCTACGGTCTATAAGGATAACTAATATTTTGTTAATAGACATGCTGTAGATCTGTTATCAAGTGCTTTAGATAGTTCCACCTGAGGTTTCAGACATATTGAGGTTCCGAACTTGAAAATATTTATATCTGTTATAGTACAAGCAGTATTACTACTCTGTCACCCACATTATTTGCATTTTCTCCCATTGCTAATATGAAGCCTAGACCTGATAGCCTAGTAGATACTGAGTAGACCTAGCAAAATTTGTTGTTCCCCCGTTGTATGACTTTATTTAACTCTAGCAGGCTTTAAAAACACTCCACTTTAAAAAAAAAAAAAAAAAAAAAAAAAAGCATGTGCACTTAATTCCTTTTTTTTTTTGTGTTGTATAGATATACAACTATATCTTTTTTTGTTTCTTAAATACTTTCTGACATCACCCCCCCTATACAGGGTATTACACGTTTTCTTGTTATTTTTAGGCACAATAACACTAAGAATCACATATAAGATTGGATAACTGGATAGCTATTTTCACTTAATGGAAAAATTTGTCACCTAGGTGAAATACAATTCACCTATAATGCCTGCCAAAACTAAGGAGAAAAAAAGTAAACTAATGGAGGTCAGTTCAGATTCCTCCTTAGAAACCCAGACAAACCTCTCTGATACACAATCATTGATAACTCAGCTAAGTCAACTGTTTATACCCCAATTTGATGTTATCAAAAAAGATCTATCAAATATTACATCTAGGCTGGAGGTAATCTCCTCAGAGGTTAAACAGTTTGCCTCTAGAATCACTGAGGCTGAAACCAGAATTTCAGACCTAGAAGATTTGGTAAACACACAAGAAAATACATTACAAAAACAAGGTGACAAAATCTGTAACTTACAAAACCGCCTGGAGGATCTGGAAGATCGCTCCAGGCGCAATAATATCAGAATTGTCGGCTTACCCAATACCCCAGAATATGAGGACCTGTTGCATTTTTCCTCAACGGTCCTCCCACAAGCTTTAGGGTTTCCCCCCCCATCTTCTCCCCCTTTCAATAGAAAGAGCTCATCGAATAGGCCCTAGAAGGGTCAATCAAGATGGCACACCCAGAAATAGAATTTGTATCTTTAAAACTCTTAGATTTCAGGACAAACTTCAAATTCTCAAACTATTTAAGAAAATAGAAACATTCACTATAGCAAGTAAAAAGATCCTGTTATTTCAGGATTTCTCTAATGAAACTGCTCTCAAGAGAAAAAGTATGGCCCCCTTCTGCACTCAATTGATTAACAAAGGAGAAAATGCACGGATGGTTTATCCTGCTAGGATTATAATATTGAAGGAAGGAAATAGGATATCTCTTGGCTCTGTAGAAGAAGCGCAGAAATATTTATCAGATGGCTCCTAATGTAAATTTTAAGTTCTGTATGTTACTTGTTTTATTTTGTTTGGGTTTCTCTTGTGTTTTTTTTTTGTTTTTTTTTTTCTCTCTCTTCCTCTCCTCCCCCCCCATCCTATAGTCATCAGGTGCTGATATATATATGTTTGAACTCAAATATCTCTATCTTAGATAATTACCCCAATAGGATTTAATCCAGTTGAGGAATTTAAGCTCCTCTCCTGGAATGTAGGAGGAATAACCTCACCAATAAAACGTAAAACAGTTATTCAAAGAATAGGGAAATTAAACCCCTCTATTGCTTTCCTACAAGAAACCCACCTTAAAGATTCTGAAATATCCAAACTGCAGTCTAAATGGGTAGGGGAAGTCATAGCTACCCCCTGCGCCTCCAGAAAAAATGGAGTTGCAATTTTAATTAATAAAAACCTGACATATAAGATCTTGAACATAGAAAGGGATTCAGAAGCCAGATTTCTCTTAGTACAAATTCAAATTCATGAGGCCAGAGTATTTTTATGCAATATATATGCTCCTAACAAATTTTCACCCAAATTTTGGAAACTAATCCAGTCTAAACTATTTCCCTACATTAACCAAAATGTTATAGTCGGGGGCGATTTTAATATGTCTCTATCTGCTGAACTTGATAGATTTGATACCAGAAACAAACAAGAATATGATCGGCAAGCTAAATATTTTAGATCCTTTTGCAATAAGATGAAACTTGTTGATATCTGGAGAATTAAAAATCCCGACCCTCGGAAATTCACTTGTGAATCCAAAACACACAAGACATTATGATTTTCCGGCTTCGTGGATCTCCTGCTACATGGAATAGGAGCACCATGAACCAAGGTAATGATCATTTACTGTGATAGCTTCAGGTCTAGCTGAGCGGGGGGGGGGGGGCGGAGGAGAGGGGGAGAGGAGGAATTAACTTTTTTTTTTTTCTTTTTCTTCTTGTTTGACAGGGAATCAGAATTAAGTAAGAGGTTAAAAACATTTGTTCTTCTTTTTTGTTAGAGATTCTTCAAGCTAAAATGATGAACTCTAGATTGTTAAGCTATTTATTTTTTTGGATATTTATGGCTTAAGTTTATTAAGCTAAGATGATATTTATGTATTATAAACCTCAATTATGCCCTAATGGTTATTTTGTTTGATTCAGTTCACATTATTTGAGTTATGATTCTCTGTCTAGTCATCTTTCTTTTTTGCAAATTATAAGCTTGTTATTACTTAAAGACGACCGAAAGACATATGCTATTGAGTTTAGCCTATTTACTCAATAATATAGACGGTCAATGTTTGTCAATATTATGTGTATGACATTAACTGTTTTTTTCTTTTTTTTCTTAATGTACACATATTTGTATTTTGATCAAACCTGTCATCCTGCCCTGCGTGGCATATTTTATTTGAGATTTGTTTACTTATTTATTTATTTTTTTTTCTGTCATATCGTGTGAATTATTCTTAATAAAAGAAAATTACTATAAAAAAAAAAAAAATTAAACAATAATGAGATAAAAATAATTAACTGGCTTAGATTTAAAAATAATTTTAGGCTTTTCCAATGAAACTCTGCTCCAATTTTTTATATTATTCTATGAAGTCTGTACACATGAGTTTGAGAGATCTCTGTACAATAAATGACTCCACTGAATACAATTGTGATTGTTGAGGTTTGTGTATTACATGGTTTTTCTATTGTTCCCAATCAATTTCCTTTATTGGGGTCAATTTACCAAGCTCCGTATGGAGCTTGATGCCCCGTGTTTCCGGCGAGCCTTCAAGCTTGCTAGAAAAAGGAAGTTATAAAGCAGCAGTCTAAAGACCACTGCTCCATAACCTGTCGGCCTGCTCTGAGGCCGCGGACAGAAATCAACCCAATCGAATACGATCGGGTTCATTGACACCCCCTGCTAGCGGCCAATTGGCTGCGAATCTGCAGGGGGTGGCATTGCACCAGCAATGATAAATGCTGACAGCGCATGCTGTCGGCATTTATCAATGTGCAGCGGACATGATACGCTACATTGTATCATGTCCACTCTCACATTAATAAATTGACCCCATTATCTCTTATTACTAAAATGAAATATTCAAACATTTTAACCAGTGAATCTTTGCAGTTCAGTTCTATAAGTTATGATTTTTGAACTTAAATGTTCATTATTTACTTTTTTATGTAACTTACATGACTTATTTTAAGGCGTTTCCTTCTCTTTCTTGTGCAAAATATAATAAAGGTACAAATCTCCAAATCTTGAATTCCAAAATCCAAATTTATTCTGAAATCTAAACTTTTTAATTAATATTTATTTAAAATAAAATGATCAAAAATTCAATTTTTCACAATCTTATCTGCCTTCACTTTTTTTTTTTTGTGTTGTAAAATGTAAAAGACGATCTAGATTTATTTAAAACAACAACTATCACCTTTCTAAATAAGGTACTGTACTATCTTTCTGAGGTTTCTATGTATACAAAAGTATTAAAAATTATATAAATTTACTTTTAGCTTACAAGCATGTTGTATTATGACATGTAAATGTTACTTAAAGGGACAGTTTACCCAAAAAAATGTATCCCCTTTAAATTGCTCCCAATAATCCATTTTACCTGCTGAAGTATATTACATTGTTTACATGTAGCTCCTTTATGCCTGTTTCGTCATGTTAAAGGACCAGTCAACACATTAGATTTGCATAATCAACAAATGCAAGATAACAAGACAATGCAATAGCACTTAGTCTGAACTTCAAATGAGTAGTACATTTTTTTATAACAAATTTTAAAGTTATGAATATTTCCACTCCCCTTGTATCATGTGATAGCAATCAGCCAATCACAAATGCATATACGTATAGTCTGTGAATTCTTGCACATGCTCAGTAGGATCTGGTGACTCAAAAATTATAAATATAAAAGACTGTGCACATTTTTTTTAATGGAAGTAAATTGGAAAGTTGTTTAAAATTACATGCTGTATCTGAATCATGAAAATTTAATTTAACCTGAGTGTCCCTTTAAATAGTTGATTTGGTATCACAACCTATACTGAAAGTTTTTATACTGGCCATTGAATAGCCTTTGTAAACACAGTCAGCAGAAGAAATTATTGTCCCAGTGGGGTGCATTATAGTAAAGTAATAAAATTATAATTTTCATTGTTCTCTCTTAAATATTGAGCTTTTTTTTTCAGACAAATATAAGATAAGGAAGCCAGTGTGTGTACACAAAGTGATAACATAATGACATATAATTTTACCTGCAAGCTCAACCCATTGTAACAGGCTGTGGTTTAAAAACACAAAACCAGCTAGTTCATATACACAAATAAATCTGAAAATGCAATTTCTCATACATTTTATACTCTGCAGATAGTATAACAAGTTATTGAAAATACATTAATGGAAAAACTATTTTACAGTGTACTGTTCCTTTAGAAGACATATATAATTTTTATCCCCTTTCCAAACTGTCCCATTTTACATATGAAAATATTCCAAAATCCAAATCATTCTGAAATCCAAACCATTTCTAGTCCCAAGCAGTTTGGACAAAGGGTTTTCTACCTGTATTTAAGAATGAGGAGAATCCAACCTCTACTATTCCTGTTTCAAAAAGTCAAATTTATTAAAGTCTCAGTAAATGAAGGTGTATTATGGCTCACATATAGTTGGACTGAAATCTTATGAGCACAAACAGATAAAAATAATTTTAATCACATTTGTAAAATTAAAGTTATATATATTTCAAATTATCCAAAACGTTTGTTATATAAATGCAATCTCGCTGCCCATCGAGTGTAATCTAGGCTCACAGTCCATCCGATGGGAAGAGCTAATCACGCCCCTAGTAACTCCCATTTATGCGCATTTACAGTCTATTTTCAGTCAAGTAATTCTCTCCATAAATTCAAACTGTGCATGCACAATAACTGCACTAGAGCGTAATGCTAGAGTTCTTGTGGAGCTTGATATTGCGCATGCCCAGTATGTCTCCAACAAGCCCTTTTAATCAAGGAACACACGCCCTTGACACTCAAGGAGCTGCACGTTAGATTCATAGCGGATAGGTTAGGAAGACGCAGCTTAAAAAAAAAAAATTACATTACTGGCATTAGGCGGCCAGAGTTCAGAACATGAAAGTGAGTTTTGTTAAGATTTTAATAACGATCTACAATGTTTGCAAATGTGATATACAGCTAGATCGCTATATTTACATGTGGCATTTAGAAATATTTAAAGAAAAAAGCTAGGTTTACTGTCCCTTTAATGAACAAGAGAACATTCTACAAGTTTATTATGATTATGCAACACAAGATAACACAAAAATTGAGAGTTTTCACTCACTGGAAAGGTCTCTGTTTTTAGGATTTATTTGAAATGCATTCCTCCCAGAAAGTGTATCCTCCATGATTAAGAATTCTGACCTTACACCATAAACAGTTATTACTTGATTAATCTAGGAGCACATCTCCCCAACTGGCCACAGGATACATATAAGATATATATATTGATAATAAATGAATGTACTAATTGAGTGCAATTTTTTACAGTATCCAAACTCCATCTACTATTTAAATTATTTAGAGGATCCAATTAGGACTTGCTTTTAGAGTAAGCGAACTAGCTACTGTAGTTTTGCTTGCAGAAGTTCCATTGTTTTGCAGTTTCTTAGCAGCAAATTTGTGCTGTCCAATTAGGAACAAAGATATTGAAGTCTGCAATGTGCACTTATAATTCTCAGTCTCAGAAATAGAAATCTCATAATTTTCACAGTTACAATAGAGTAAAGGGGGTTAAAATAACTAATGTAAGGTGCTTTGCAAAGTTGTTTATGCATAATTTTGTATTAAAATCTAAAAGTTTTGAATGTCCCTTTCATAATGCATTTAGTCAAGGGATTTATGCTAGGGCTTGTATTTTAATATAATATATGGAAAATGTTAACTTTATTTACATCATTGCTGCCTGTTTGAATATGCTGATGAGCCACTGGGGTCAATTTATCAAATGTCGGGCAGACATGATTCACTGTATCTAATCATGTCCGCCCGACATCGCTAAATGTCGACAGCATACGCTGTCGGCATTTAAAATTGCACAAGCATTTCTGTTGAAATGTTTGTGCAATGCTGCCCCCTGAACATTTACAGCCAATTGGCCACTAGCAGGGGTGTCAATCATTCCAATCGGATCGGGATGATTGCAGTCTGCAACCTAAAAGGTGGCGAGTGAGTTAAGGAGCAGCGGTCTTACGACCTCTGCTTCTTAACTTACGTTTCAGGCGACCTGGAGACATCGGGCAGAGAAAGCAGCATTCGCTGCTTATTAAATCTCCACCAGTGTGTGAAGCAGCCAATAAGTTTTAAGATTTTGTGCTGGATTTATTTTTTTATTTTTCTTATACTAGCAGAAAATTATGACTATTAAGGATATAATCTAAATTTCAGAAGATATATAAGTCAGACATCTGTCCTAATGCACTTTTACAGAGATCTGTAGCAACCCAAGGGTTGCAGGCTTGATCCTGGCCAGGTCCACTCAGCTTTTCATCCTTCCGAGGTCGGTAAAATGAGTACCATTAAGTTGGATAATAATAATACCTGTTATCAGTGCCACGAGTCGATTAAGTTCAAGGTTGTGCGCCATACAAGTATCCAATTATATAGAAGACTGCAGATATCATAAATTGCTGTTTTGATCTAACACTAGTTTTTAAAGATTATTAACCTAAGACATGTATCATGCATACAGGAGAGCAAAAATTATTCCTATTAAAACGTATTTTGGCATGACAAAAAAAATTAAGTTAATGTTGCCAAAATTATATTGTAACTAATGGTAAATTAGGGTTGCACCTTTAGTTCAGGCCAACCCCAAACACTCTGTTCACAGCACAGCAAAACATTTTTTTCAGAGTACACACTATGTAAAATAGCACATAAACTTGAAAATAGATATTCACACTCTCACACGCTCACACTCTCACACACACTCTAATACACTAACACACTCTCACACACTAACACACACACTCTCTCACAAACAAATACATTCACTTGCACACACAGACACACTTCCACGCTCAGACACACTCCAACACACACACACACAAACACACAAGAGAGAAATAACTCTAGGCATGTGCAGTGTGTTGTAAATGCACAATGTCACTTTTTTGGCTGTGGTTGTTTCCTACTAAACTTTGACAATTGCATGTACAGGCCAGACTCAGCTTCAAACCGAGATACACAAATGCAAACTCAAACTGTACATTCCCGGACAGGTGGCAAACCTTTGGAAATATAGGTTCAGTTGTTGACTGAAAAGAACATCTACAGCAACAGTGGATGATAAAGAAAGCATGAAAAAAAGTAATTTCATTTTAAACTGGAACATACATTAAAATAAAATAAAAACTATAATACATGCTAAATACTATTTTCTTTGACCTGCACAATAACTCTTCAATATTTGTATAATTTATAAATAATAAAGATGAGTTCCTGAAGCAGTAAAGAAATCTATAAGTGATTATTTTAGTCTAACCTAGTGTGCTGTTATGAGCACTCCACATTAAATAAAGATTTATTGATGTCACTGTTTTGGATTATAAATGTCAATCAGTCTGATTTACATGGTGATTACCCAACACTGTTATTGTGTGTAATCCGTAAATAAGCTCTCATTGCGTCTTATATGTTTGCAGTGTTCTATTTGCATCAGTCCCTTCAGGGGGCAATAAGGAAATGCAGCTAATCGTATAGATCAGTGTTTCTTAACTCCAGCCCTCTAGCTAAAACACAACAGCCAGACATTGCTAAATGAGCAAAACTAAATAAATGTTTGATTCTATTTTTTTTTTTATCCTGATGATACTCAAAACAGGGCTAATCATGTTGCTACATTAGATACAAATAGAAATCCCAAGCAATTATAATAAAAAAACAAACTTGTACATGTATCAGTAGTCTATATAAGCAGCCCACTAGGGCACATCTTTCAAGGCTAATCAACCTTGCTTGCAAAATAACTGCATGAAGTTGCCATTATATTGTTTCAAAACAGAACTTTTCTGCAATTTAGAGAAGTTAAAGGACCAGTAAATTTTTCTAAATGTAGTTGTTTTTTTTTATTGCTATCTTTAAAAATATGCATGAATATTGAGCTAAACTGTTTTTTTCAATAATTTATTAAAAAAAAATCTCCTATTTTACCGTTTTTGTTTCACGGTCTTTCCATGTAAACTCCGCCCCTTCAAAAATCAAAATGTAGGGCATGATTTTGAGGGTGAAGAACATGCACTTACTGGGATAAAAAATGTAAATGATTTAGAAAACAAACATGCTGGGAGACTTTTATGAAACACCTTCAAACTTACACTTTATGAATAATTAGAGAAAATCTGTAGGCAATATGGAAAGCTAACAAAGGCATAAAGAGATCACCTCAAAAAATAGTTTGGATAATAAAATGCAGCATTATAAATGTGGTAGAGGAGTCATTCATTACACTTTAAAAATAAAACATTGAATTTTATAATAAATTGAGACAAAGCTAAATTTAGTGCCCAAAACTAACCAATTAAATGTTCTAATGATGCGTGACAATCAGGGAAAAAAACAAAAAACAGGAACAAATATAGCAAAAATATATAAATAGAAGCAAAATCTCTTGCAATGACCAAAATCTCTTGCAATGACCAAAATCTCTTGCAATGACTGCAAAGCGGCAAAACTGCTTCTATCTAATCTTCAATTACGGAACTACAAGTGCGCAAATGCGCATGCGCAAAACCGCTTCAAGTAAGTGACGTGTAATCACAGTTCTTCACTTACAGTACAAGTGCGCAACTGCGCATGCGCAAATGTGAGTCGCGCGTAGCCACAGTCCGATCCGGATAGTGTGAACCGATAGGACTGCTTGCAATGCAAAAAAGGGGTTTGGAAAAAAAAAAAAAATTAAAGCCAAATTAAAACAAAAGTATACAAATAAAATAATAACATGCATTTAAAAAAATAAAGTTTATAACACAATTAAATAAAAAAGATAAGCAAATTTAAAAGTTTACTGGTCCTTTAAATGTTAACTATACTGGAATAAATGTTTAAAAACACATAGTAAAATAAGCTTTAATGGGCATGAAATCCATAATTTCATGATTCAGACAGAGAATAGAATTTTAAACAGCATTCCAATTTACTTGTATAATCTAAATTGCTTCTTTTATAGATATTCTTTGTTGAATAAATAGAAATGCACATTGGTAAGCCAATCACATGAGGCATCTATGTGCAGTCCCCAATCAGCAGCTACGTAGCCTATTTAGATATGCTTTTCAACAAAGGATATTAAGAGAATGAAGCAAACAAGATAAGAGAAGTAAATGAGAATGTTGTTTAAATTTGCATTGTCTTTCTAAATCATGAAATAAAACGTGGGTTTCATGTCTCTTTAATGCTTCCCATTTTAAAACCTGTTGATATAAGGCACTGTTTTTTTATGAAAATATTATTTCATTCCATATAGATTTTAACAAAAACAATATTCAGTTATACACTTTAAATCAGTACAATATTTTTATGCTGACACTGTTATTTATCAAATTAATTTGGTTTATTATAGTCTCTGTGCAGCTAAACAGTCACAATTGGTATTATTCCTATACAGAAAAAATATTAACAATATGACGTGCTCATTGTTTTAATCATACATCTATAGATGGTTTGTTGTTTATGCCAGAAAACTAATAATAAAGTAATAAAACAAGCCCAGGACCTCCATTTTCCACTTATAACTACAGTACCCTGATGTGAGGATTCCTTTTGCATAGCAAATCTGCAAGAGGCCTGTTACATTTTCTGTAGTTTGATTTATAGCTTAATAAATAAATCATTTATGTACATGAAGTTGCTTCACTCATCTTTATTAACACAGTAGCATGCAAAACAGGAGTACCTACATAATGTATGCTCTTTAGCAATCTGGAATTTGCTTCAAAAACCTATAGCCTACAAGTCAATTTAGACTTGTAAAGCCATTTGATGTAGTTTGCAGCAGTCTGTTCTCTTCTTTAATTGTGATAAAGAGAGAGAAAAAAAACCCAGAGTACATCACATGGTACTAAAATTGGATGCTCACAGCTACTAAGCTTTTGTATAGATTTATTGCATTTGATACATAGAACAAAGGTCTGTTTATACAAATGATATTGAGAAGTGCAAACAGAATAAAACAGGTATCAATTACAAACCTTTTGATTTATGATACATTAACTTCAAATTTATCAGAATATGTTGCTGAAAAAAAGGAATGATAATTTATATTGTGATATATTTTATTTTTCTGTTATAAATTGTAAGTTCTTTAATGTTGGTACCCAGACTTTTCTGTATGGTGGGTCAGCCACAAATCGTAGGATTGGCCTAGACCCCAATACACAGTAGTCACTCACATGGGAAATTAGCAATACATGTATTTAGTTTATATATATATATATATATATATATATATATATATATATATATATTAGGGTTGCACCAATACCATTTTTTTAAGTCTGAGTACAAGTACCGATACTTGTTTTCAAATACTCGCCGATACCAATTACCGATACTTTTTTTTTACTGTCATGTGACAGTTTACCAAGCACAATACAGACTAACTATTTAAGATTCCTTCTTTATAATTATGAAGGACTGTAACTAAAAAGACATTATGAAATAATAAAACTGTTTTATTTGTCACAAAGTTCACAGAACATGTTTATAAATAAAAAATATTACAAAAAAATATATTAATAACAACAACAATAAATAACAAATATAAAATTACAACCAACTAAAAATGCAATACAGTAAAAAAATAGAACAGTGCACTGTTTAATCATGGGGAACAACAATATGGGCTAGATTACATTTGACTGGCAAGCTTTACCAATGATCTCATTACATGTCCTACTCCATTAAAGTCTATGGAATTGGAAATGTGAACAGAGCATTGGTAAAGCTTACCAATCAAATGTAATCTAAATCTAGTCCTATAATTGCAGGATGAGTGTTCATTGGAATTAACTTAATTTGTCTTATGAGTACTCTTCCTGCAATTATATAATCTAAGGGTATGGATGTTCTTCAGAGTACAGTATGTTTTGAACATAATTGTGCAAGATGAGAACTAGCAGTAAAAAAGGCAATACGATTAATTTTTCAAAAGTTAGTGGCAAGTTATTTTTAAGGAACAGAACAGAAGCATCTCTGCATGTTCAGCTATTAGTCTGAGTCTGTTTTTGCTATCAGTAAGGAGGTTTGACTCTAAGTGGAACAGTCATTCACTTTCCACACTACTGCATGGGGCAGAAAGATATTTTTGGGCCATTTTAGCCAGTGCTGAAAATCTCAGTTTATTAACTGCCCAGTACTTCAGGGGTTTGTCTGAACAAGGTACAGTGATCTCTCCTACAATAATACAAATAACAACAATTTGTATTGGCAGAACAATAGTAAACATTTTTGAGTTTAGTCTCCACTCCAGCTTAAAATGAAATGAGAACATGCAGTTTGAAAAAAGTCACAAGATAGCATATGGGTAGGAAGTGGAGGTATCGATTTAAGTATCGGTGCATTTACACGAGTACAAGTACTCATGAAAATACTTGGTATCGGTACAGATACCGATACTAGTATCGGTATCGGTGCAACCCTAATATATATATTTATTTTTTTATTTTTTTTGTACCAAATTTAGTAAACTTGAGAAATATATATATATACTACTCAAGTTTAAAATATGTGGTACAAATGCTAATACATAATTACCTAATGGAAAGAGAGGAACTGATTTTTCAATAACAAATTAATGAAGTCTGTTCCTTGCAATTTGAGGCTGTAGGCTGCTGAAAGCCCTTGGGGGCTGTTTGTGGCCCTCAGACTTTAGTTTGCAAGAAGCCACACGACTAAGTAATTCAATTAATATTTAATACTTGATATTATGATAGATCAGGGTTTGTGCAATGTTTAATCAGCAATGTTTTCATTTTGTATTCTCATGTCACAAATATTATAGCTAAATATTTGTATTTCTTGAACTACTTTGAATTATGAATATTCTGAAAATATATTGTTAAGATCTTGTGGGTTACAACAGACAAAGCAAACCATTTTAGCAAATTTCCATTTTACTTCTATTATCATAGAAACATATATATAGACGGCAGATAAGAGCCATAGGCCCAGCAAGTCTGCCCAATATTACCTAACATTATAAACGTATCTAGTTCGTAGGATAGCCTTATGCTTGTCCCACGCATTTTTAAAGTCCCCCACAGTGTTTGTCGCTACTACCTCTTGAGGAAGTTTATTCCATAAATCAATCACTCTTTCTGTAAAGAAATGCTTCCTCAAATTACTCCTGAATCTATTACCCTTCGGCTTTAGATAATGACTCCTTATTCTTAAATTTTCCATTTTATGTAAAATATGCTTCGTTCCCATGATAGTGCCCTAGAAATGGGCCAGCTCCTTAACATACGTCCCTGATTTTCATGAAAAGATACCAAGAGAACGAAGAAAATTTGAGAAAAGAAGTAAAATAGAAAGTTGTTTATAATAATGAATGACAACTTTTGGGTCTCTTTAAAGGGACAGTCTACTGCAGAATTTGTATTGTTTAAAAAGAAAGATAATTCCTTTATTAACCATTCCCCAGTTTTGCATAACCAGCACTGTTATATTAATATATTTTTTACCTCTTTGATTACCTTGTATCTAAGTAGCTGTAGACTGTCCCCTTATCTCAGTTCTTTTAACAGACTTGCATTTTAGCCAATCAGTGCTGACTCGTAAAAAAAAACTCCATGGGAGTGAGCACAATGTTATTTTTAAATATCAAGAGGACAAAGCAAATTTGATGAAAACGTAAATTGGAAAGTTGTTTAACCCCTTAGTGACCACAGCACTTTTCAATTTTCTTACCGTTTGGGACCAGGGCTATTTTTACATTTCTGCAGTGATTGTTTAGCTGTAATTTTCCTCTTACTCATTTACTGTACCCACACATATTATATACCGTTTTTCTCACAATTAAATGGACTTTCTTAAGATACCATTATTTTATCATATCTTATAATTTACTATTAAAAAAATTATAAAATATGATGAAAAAATAGAAAAAACACACTTTTTCTAACTTTGACCCCCAAAATCCATTACACATCTACAACCACCAAAAAACATCCATGCTAAATAGTTTCTAAATTTTGTCTTGAGTTTAGAAATACTCAATTTATACATGTTCTTTGCTTTTTGCAAGTTATAGGGCAATAAATATAAGTAGCACTTTGTTATTTCCAAAAAAAAATGTTTCCCCAAAATTAGCGATAGTTACACTGTAACAGTGATATCTGTCAGGAATTCCTGAATAACCCTTCACATGTATATATTTTTTTTTAGTAAACAACCCAAAGTATTGATCTAGGCCCATTTTGGTATATTTCATGCCACCATTTCTCTGCTAAATGCGATAAAATAAAAAAAATCGTTAACTTTTTCACAAACTTTAGGTTTCTCACTGAAATTATTTACAATCAGCTTGTGCAGGTATGGCACAAATGGTTGTAAATGCTTCTCTGTGATTTCTGTTCAGAAATAGCAGACATATATGGCTTTGGCATTGCTTTTTGGTAATTAGAAGGCCGCTAAATGCAGCTGTGCACCATATGTGTATTATGCCCAGCAGTGAAGGGGTTAATTAGGGAGCTTGTAGGGTTAATTTTAGCTTTAGTGTAGTGTAGTAGACAACCCAAAGTATTGATCTAGGCCAAATTGTTCACTTTTTCACAAACTTTTTCACAAACTAGCTTTCTCACTGAAATTATTTACAAACAGCTTGTGCAATTATGGCAAACATGGTTGTAAATGCTTCTCTGGGATCCCCTTTGTTTAGAAATAGCAGACATATATGGCTTTGGCATTGCTTTTCGGTAATTAGAAGGCTGCTAAATGCTGCTGCGCACCACATGTGTATTATGACCAGCAGTGAAGGGGTTAATTAGGGAGCTTGTAGGGAGCTTGCAGGGATAATTTAGCTTTAGTGTAGAGATCAGCCTTCCACCTGACACATCTCACCCTCTGATACCTCCTTGACCCCTCTCAAACAGCTCTCTTCCCTCCCAACCCACAAAGGTCACCCCCATATTTAGTATTGGTATAAAGTCTTTTAAAATGTATATTTTCTGAGGGGTACTATCCCCCCTTACATCCCAACATCCCTGATCCCCCAAAGAGCTCTCTAACCCTCCCCCTCTACCTATTATCCGCCATGTTAGGTACTGGCAGC
The DNA here is from genome assembly GCF_027579735.1 of Bombina bombina. Taxonomy (NCBI): domain Eukaryota; kingdom Metazoa; phylum Chordata; class Amphibia; order Anura; family Bombinatoridae; genus Bombina; species Bombina bombina. The sequence continues at coordinate 751,688,354 of NC_069501.1, read as the reverse complement.
TGTCCCGCACGCCCCCTAACGCCCCCCTTCCGCCCCTCTCACACACCCATTCGCCCTCCTCCTGCCTTCCCCAGCGATGGGCCGCCCACCCACCTCCCTCTAATCCCTCCCATGCCACTAACGATCAGCACCATCGATGGCCCTCTCTGCATCGATTGCCTAAAAAAGGGTTTTGCACAATGCCTCAACATCAAGGCATCACTGCAATACCCTGAAAGCATCTGGAAGTGATCACGATCGCTTCCAGTGCTTGAAACCCCAGAGGAGTTGCCAGACACATCCTTGGTCCTTAACTGTATTTTTTTGTAGGACGTGCCTGACACGTCCTTGGTCGCCAAGGGGTTAAAATTGCATGCCCTATCTGAATCATGAAAGTTTAAATTTTGAAGCAATCTGTTAATTTTATATATATATATATATATATGTGTGTGTGTGTGTGTATATATGTGTGTGTGTGTGTGTGTTTTTTTTTACAAAGGGGCCATATTCTAAGCATAAAGTGATATGAATATTGCGACTGAATCACATTTAAAATTAAATAAACCCAGTGGCGTCACTAGGGGGTGCGGAGGGTATGGACCACACCGGATGACACCGCTGGGAGGGGTGACACCAACCCCTAGTGACTCTACTGTGTGTGACTATCAGGGCTGTTTCCAGGGGAGAGTGACACGTGGCGCCTTTCCTCCACCTGTCTAGGTTATACACATTTTCCAATAGGGCCTACAGTACAGCCAGTACTAGACTGTGTCAGATGCCTGCACTTTTTGTGTGCAGCCTGCAGGGGGTAAGGGGGAGGAGCAGTGAATAACTACTGGCACATACTGATACCACTCTGACCGGAGTGCTGCACAAGGGAGCATCCGAAAACACTCTGCTGATTACTACATACCCCAGCTCCAGACACATTCATAGTAGGAGTGGGGTGCACTGACAGGGAGAAGGATTCTTCTGGAGTCATTGCCAGACAGATTGTGAGTGCATACTACAAACACAAGACTCAGTGCATTGACTACTAGATAGTAATTACTACCATTTCTGCCTTACAGTTGAATAGTTCACATGATGCAAAGTCTTAAAAAATAAAACAAATGTAAAGTTTATTGCATTATACTGTGCTATAATAAATGGGATATCACTGCTGATACACAGCTCTTGAGGATCCACCCAGCCTTTCACTCACTCCACCACTGTAGCATTTTTTTAATAGTGCGTTGTTTCTTTCTCTTATATTTTTGGAGCTTTCTATAAGCTGCTCATTGTGTGTACATTTCTACACAAACAGAAGCTGCAGATATGAAAGTTATGGAGTTACTGGCAGAAATCTACTCTAAGACGTGATATATTATTTTAAACAGAAGTATGGTTAATCTGTCAATTGACATTTACAACACCAATAGCACTTGCAGTCCATTTATAACAGTGGGCAGATATGTAAGCCCTAATACTGGCCTCTCATAAACCTTTATTCAGTCTAGTAGCTTATGTTTTAGTTTAACAGCAGCTATAATTATTGAAACATTTGTCTGTGGGACTACAGTTCCCAGGATGCAGCACAGCATTATGTGGAGTATTTGCCACCTAAAATCACTCTGGATTGTTCAAACAAGCACAGCTCTTACAGACCTGTAATTCTGTCATGCGGTGTTCCACTACCGGTGTTCTAAAAGAAGTTGTCTACCATAGGAATGTGTGTACCACGTCACTTCCAGTGACATGTAATCAGCTGTTGTAGGTTTGTGTTGCTCACTGCGCATGCGCAAGAGGCTGAACCTCCTCCAAACAGCTGTTTAAGCCAACTTATTTGATAACAACGGGTTACAGGATTCTATGGGACATGCCGCGCATGTGAACACGGCCCTACTCATCAGACAAGACCCTATTGGTTGTACAGCCACTGACTTCACAGACCAATCAGATAATGCAGTAACGCTTTTTTCCTATGTATTATCTGATCGGTCCGTTTGATTTGCCCATGTCCATTCACCAAATTGTTCTATCGCAAGCCACCGACTTGCCATGCCTGGGGGGGTTGTGCTTATGGGGTTTACAGGGGGTGCTGATGGGGCTTATGTAAGTTACACAGGGGGTGCTTATGGGGGTTACAGTGGGTGCTTATGGACCTACATAAGCCCCATCTGCACCCACTGTAACCCCCATAAGCACCCCCTTTGTAACTGCATGACCCCCCCGGGCACGGTAAGTCGGCAGCGTGCAATGGAACAAATTGGTGAATGTGCGCATGCGAGGCATGGCCCATAGAATCCTGCAACCTGTTGTTATCAAATAAGTCAGCTTAAACAGCTGTTTGGAGGAGGTTGGGCCTCTTGCGCATGCGCAGTGACCGCCACAAAGCTCCAACAGCAGAAGTGACGTGGTATACACATTCCTACGCGGTAGAAAACTTCTTTTAGAGCACCAGACCCTTTCCTGAGCAGGCTGAGAATAGAGCCTGCAGACAAACTTTCTGGATTGTGTGTGCATGAGCTCCTATAGGTTTTATAACCTGCAGGTGTTGTGGCTTAGTTCTCTGTCCAGAACCTGGTTGTTATTTTTGTCCTTCACGAGTGCAGACTCCCTCCTTTTGTAGCTGTTGATATGGCTGACAAAATTAAAGCTCTGCTCCATAGAAAACTGGAGCTTTATTTGTGCATTTTATCACAGCTATGTCACTTCAAGAGGAGGGTAACGCAATGTGTTCTTAAACAGAAAAAATGTGAGGGAAATGACTGCAGGCATGTGTGTATGTGTGAAATGACTGCAGGCATGTGCAAGTGTGTATGTGTGAAATGACTGCAGGCATGTGTGTATGGGTGAAATGACTGCAGGCATGTGTATGTGTGAAATGACTGCAGGCATGTACAAGTGTGCATGTGTGAAATGACTGCAGGCATGTGTGTATGGGTGAAATGACTGCAGGCATGTGTGTATGGGTGAAATGACTGCAGGCATGTGTGTATGGGTGAAATGACTGCAGGCATGTGTGTATGTGTGAAATGACTGCAGGCATGTGCAAGTGTGTATGGGTGAAATGACTGCAGGCATGTGTGTATGTGTGAAATGACTGCAGGCATGTGTGTATGGGTGAAATGACTGCAGGCATGTGTGTATGGGTGAAATGACTGCAGGCATGTACAAGTGTGCATGTGTGAAATGACTGCAGGCATGTGTGTATGGGTGAAATGACTGCAGGCATGTGCAAGTGTGTATGGGTGAAATGACTGCAGGCATGTGTGTATGGGTGAAATGACTGCAGGCATGTGTGTATGGGTGAAATGACTGCAGGCATGTGTGTATGGGTGAAATGACTGCAGGCATGTGCAAGTGTGTATGGGTGAAATGACTGCAGGCATGTGTGTATAGGTGAAATGACTGCAGGCATGTGTGTATGGGTGAAATGACTGCAGGCATGTGTGTATGGGTGAAATGACTGCAGGCATGTGTGTATGGGTGAAATGAGCTGTGGAAACCTATAAGCCAAATAAGCGGAAGAGCAGTGAATGACCATGCAATATACAGAAACAAATTCAAGAAAAAGGTAAGGGAACTCATTTATGTTTTAAAAGCTTCTAATGTAACTGCTGTTTGTGCTTTTTTCTATTACACACTCTAGGTTTCCCTCTTAAGATCCTGCATTTAAATTACTGCTCTCTTACTACATTAGTACTCTGTGTATTTCTGTTTTGCAGATAATTTGTTTTGTGGCAAATACTGATATCTGATCATTGAATATGCAGATCTTTTATATTTAGGATACAAGAAATTATTTGGCAAAATGTGTATATATTAATATAAAAGCATTTGAAAAAAAGTGGCATTATGGCCAGTGACCAATTACATCCTAACACCAACCCATTTACTTATTTTAACTCCAGCTAAGATTTGAAAAGGATGATCTGTTCTGTATGGGAAATATTCTGATACAAAAACATTGACTTTGGGCAAAATGTAAAATAACCTTGCTTTGAAGACTTGACACTGTCTCTTTAAATAGCTCCCTCCCTTTAAATAGCTTTTTTTTAGGTGGGGGGCTTGCAAACTGTGGATGGAGGGCACTTGTGTATTTACTAACACAGCATAAACTTTTATTATTGAATGAAACACTACAGATTCATTGTCCTTTCCTTTTAGAGGGACATAAAAGTGCCAAAATACTGTGTTAGAACATTTTATTTTTGCACTGTTGTTTGCCTATAACTGTGTTTAACCCAGAAAAGCATTGCTTCTCTGAAGCTCACTTTAACAATGTGTTTAACACTTTTGCAAGGGTTAAACACAATTATTTGCAAGCAATAGTGCTATAGTAAAATGTTCTAATCCAATATTTTTTGTTTGCAATTCAATGTCCCTTTAATTACAGTGCACACATTAGTTACACGTTAAAAATAATATTTTTCCATGTTTACAGTGGTCTCTTAAACATGAGTTACCGCACCGGGTGACACCAACCCTAGTGATGCCACTGAATAAACCGAAAATGATTGATTCAGATAGAACATACCATTTTAAAAATATTTCCAATGTACTTCTATTTTCATACATGCTTCATTCACTTGTATCCTATGTTGAAGTAGCAATAGCAGAGATAGCTCTCAATAGTGAATTGCTGCTTCAGAGCCTACCGATGTATGCTTTTCAACCAATGATAGCAAAAGAACAAAGTAAGAGATTATAGAAGTAAATTGGAAATTTGTGTTGAATTACGCAATCTATCTAAATAAAAGAATAAAATGCTTGTGTTTTATGTCCCTTTAAGGTTGTGTATAGTTAAGCTTGTGCTATATGTTGTGGTCGGCTCAGTAAGCTAATAAGGTAGCACCTGTCAGTGTGTATCCAATCTGCACCATGGCACACTGCTTGCACTCCCCAGCTAAGCTTCTACTGCAAAACAGCTGTAATGACAGCAGACATTTATGAATTCAGCCTATCAAACAAATTACATACCCAGAAAAGGAAGCAACAAGTGCTGTGTCTTTCATTTCATCCTCACAAAATGTTTCTCAAATAAATGTCTTTGATAAATAACACAGATAACCAGAGCTTTACCCAACAAAATATTGCCTACATGCTATGTTATCATTTGTATTATGTCTATGTGTTTTAAATGTCCATTTTACAGGACTGACTGCATATGTCATGCAAAAATGAATCTGATTAAAAATATGCAATTAAAGGGACATGGAAATGATGCATAGACTGTATCCCTTTTTGTAAGCCTACCAGATTTTCTTATTACTTATTTTGAAGCAAAACAAATCACAAATGCAATTTTTTTTTTATATAAGAATCTAATTTTTGCCTGCTTAAAAACTGCTTTTACTTCACTTGTTAGATTAGATAATACAGTATTCAAAAGCTAAATTGTTCAAGACATCCACATTTATTGAAGTTTGCCCCCCTTTTCATCCTCATAGAGGACCAAAATGCATTTCTAAATTATGTGTTGCAACCCTAAAACTAACCTTTGGCCTCAATCATGGTCCTAACAAGATGGCAGAATGTGATCTGCAATATGACAGCAGGTAACATTTGTATGCCAATATCTTAAAGTTAGGTAGGTATCCACAGCAGCTATGACCCAACACAACTGAAACACTGTAATCATCATCACAGATTTCTTGTAACAGAACAATAAAAATCCAAAAAAATATAATTTTCCTACAGTCATAAACAATGGCACAAGAGATTACAAGAAATTCTAATAAATAAAAAATCTGCAGATGAGGACAAAAAGAAAACAGCTAATTGAATCTGCATCACCAAATAAAGAGAGCTGCGTTCTTAATCTCTCAGCACAAAATTTAGCCAAGCAGAACTCCTTACGCTTGCCAGAGATAGAGCTTTGCTGTGTACAAGGATTCATTTTCTTACTGTTTGCAAAAGTTCTTCCACAAAATAAATAAGCAAATAAAACAGAATAACTTAATTGTCCTCAGTCAAAAATCAAATTTTAAATCACATTTAGGAACATATTAACTTAAAGGGACAATCTACTCCAGAATGTTTATTGTTTCAAAAAGATAGATAATCCCTTTTTTACACAATTCCACAATTTTGTAACCGACACTATTATATTTATACGATTTTTACCTCTGTGATTACCTTGTGTCTAAGCCTCTGAAAACTGCCTGCCCCCTTATTTCAGTTATTTTGACAGACTTGCATTTTAGCAAATCAGTGCTGACTCATAAATTACTCCATGGGAGTGATCACATTCACCTAGATTACGAGTTTTGCGCTATAGAGGGTGCAAAATGAACGCAACAAAAGTTGCATATCTCAACCTCCATAGCGCTGCCATTACAAGTTTCTGAAAAGCCTCCTTGTGCGTGCGATATGGTGGCGATAAGCTCCATACGTCACAAAAGGCAAGGGCTGAGATTACGTGCTCGAGACATCGAGGAAAAAAACCTAACACCTGAAGTGCGAAATGGAGATTGTTGTAATGCAACCCCGCTGATGTCTATGAGGAAAAAAAAGTTACGTTTAACCCTAACACCCGAACATAAACCCCAAGTCTAAACACCCCTAATCTGCTGCCTCGACATCTACATAAAGTTATTAACCGAAAGAGAGAGAACAGCACTCCATCAGATAGAACAACAGCCAGAATAACTTCCATGCCTGTTCATTTTTATTGTAACTCCTCAGGGTGCACGTTCTTTTTGTACACTATGCCCCTTCACAGAGGAAAAATATCCTGTAGCAATAACCCCTAATCTGCCGCTCCCGACCACCGCCACTATAATAGAGTTATTAACCCTTATTTCGCTGCTCTCTGACATCGCTGCAACTATAATAAAGTTATTAACCCTTAATCTGCCGCCCCCGACCTCGCCACCCGTAATAAAAGCTATTAACCCCTATTCCGCCGCTCCCCGAAATCGCTGCCACTAAATAAAGTTATTAACCCCTAAACCTCTGACCTCCCACATCTCAAAACACTAAATTAAACTATTAACCCCTAAACCTAACACCCCCCCTAATTTTAAATTAAAATAACAATATAACTCTATTTAAATAAATAAAAAACTTACCTGTGAAATAAAAATAAACCTAACATTAAACTATAAATTAACCTAACATAACTAATCTAATAAAATAAAAAAAAAAACTAATTAAAATATCTAATATACAAATTTAAAAAGACCTAACACTACGAAAAAAATAAAACCATCTAAATTACAACTAAAAAAAACCCAACACTATGATAAAAAGGTTTTATTATTTTGGGGGGTTGGTTGGGTGGTGAGTTTTACTGTTGGGGGGACTTTGTATTTTTTTACAGGTAAAATAGCTGATTTCTTTAGGGCAATGCCCTACAAAAGGCCCTTTTAAGGGCTATTGGTCATTTATTGTAGGCTAGGGGGTGTTTTTATTTTGGGGGACTTTTTTATTTTTAAAGGGCTATTAGATTAGGTTTAATTGTTTTTTATTTTTGATAATTTCATTTATTGTTTTTGTAATCTTAGTGTTTTTGTTTTTTGTGATTTTAGTGTTAATTATTTTTGGTAAACTTAGATTTTTTTAATTTTTCGTAGTGTTATTTTTTTTTTAGTTGTAATTTTTTTTGTAGTGTTAGGTTTTTAAAATTTTTCATTTAAATATTTTAATTTATAGTATTTTTTATTTTATTAGAATAGTAATGTTAGGTGAATTTATAGTTTAATGTTAGGTTTATTTTTATTTCACAGGTAAGTTTTTATTTACTTAAATAGAGTTATATTGTAATTTAATGTTAGGGGGGTGTTAGGTTTATTGGTTAATAGTTTAGTGTTTTGCGATGTAGGGGGGCTGGCGGTTTAGAGGTTAATAGGTTTATTTAGTGGCAGAGATGTTGGAGGCTGGAGGTTTAGGGGTTAATAACTTTATTTAGTGGCGGCAAATTCGGGGAGTGGCGGAATAGGGGTTAATATATTTAAATAGTGTTGGTGATGTGGGTGGGAAGCAGATTAGGGGTTAATAGGTTTATTTAATAGCTGCAATGTGGGTGGGAAGAAGATTAGGGGTTAATAAGTTTTAAATAGTGTTTGCGATGAGGGAGGGCCTCGGTTTAGGGGTTAATAGGTAGTTTATGGGTGTTAGTGTACTTTGTAACAGTTCAGGTATGAGTTTTGTGAAACATTTTTGTTACATAAAATCCATAACTACTCTTTCAGAAGGCGGAATGGATCGTGCCGCTATAGGCTGTAATGCAAGCATTTTAGCCTCACTGCACAACCTCTAATACCGGAGCTATGGAAATCTCACACAAAAATGTCATTTTTTGAGTGCAGGATTGACGTTGCGTTACAGGCTACAATGCTTGTGGTATACCTATACTGACACGACTCTCAATAGTGCGTTCCTGCTTTTACGCTGAAATTGCCATTTTTTCAGTGTTAAAAGCCGCAACACAAAACTCGTAATCTAGGTGAATGTTATTTATATGGAACACATGATTTAGCTCTGTCTAGCTGTAAAAAATGTTGAAATGCACTGAGATAAGAGGCAGGCTTGAAGAACTTAAAAATTAGCATATAAGCCTACATAGGTCTAGCTTTCAACAAAGAATACCTAGAGAACAAAGCTAATTTGATGATAAAGGTAAATTGGAAAGTTGTTTAAAATTGCATGCCCTATCTAAATCATTAATTAATTAATTAATTCATTTTGACTAGACTGTCCCTTTAAGAACATGTTGTTGTGTACTAAAAAATGACATAATGCTTGTTAAAGGGGCTAAATAGTCTTAAATGTTTCCATATTGTCTCCTCATTAATGTAAAACATTTGCTCAGAAATTCACTATATAAAATATATATTATTATTAACATAATATGTGAGTGTTTTCCCCAATATTCTTATAATTGTACATACATTCTTCAGATATAGGCCCATATCTATCAAAATGGGAACAGAGTATTCAGCCTAAATTTCGATCAAAATGTTTACCTGCATATGTTCCCATACTTTTCAAGAAATTAGACACATAAAAAAATAATCATTCATGCCTGCTAGCTCAACTTTAAACATTTTTTTGGCTATGCTCTGGGAAGATTATCTTTTTTTTAGGATTTATCAATTTGCACATTTTATGAAAATTATGCTCTGAACAGCAATTTCCTTCAGTTTAGAGATACAGGAGTTGGTCATATCTCTATAACTATAAACTAGAGCAGAGCTTTCCAAACTTTTCATGTTGGGGACACACTTTCTAGACCTACATCATTTTGCGACACAGTAATTCAGTTGTGCTAGCAAACAAGAGGTTAAACTAGCTTGTTTTAAGAGATACGGACACATACATAAATTATATAATAACTAAATGTATTTACAAGTAACAGTATGTATGTGCAAGAATTAAAAAAAGTTTAATATCACCAATAGCTACTTACTATTTTAATGGGATGTATGAGATTGATGGGATGAACACAGTTTCTGAATATTTGGTGGAATATTAGATAAAGACACTCACATTTCATCATAAAGCATTTTTAAGCTTCCACTTCCTATCCATATATCAAGAGCAGGAGCAGCAATGCAATACTGGGTGCTAGTTGCAAAAAAAAAAACACTTTGACTTCTGACTTCAGCTCAGCGTTTAAGCTGCTGCCCCCAACATTTTGCGAGTCCAACTGACTACAGCCCGTGCTGCAAACACACTGCTATCCCACTCACTGAATACACGTGCAGTCACAAGCTGAGTATACGTGCAGTCAGGAGCTAATGTGCCGCCAATGGGAATAGTTTCAGTTCCTGCTAAGCTGCGCCAATAGGGTAAGATGATCTGTGACCCACTAGGTATCAATCATGTGTCAACCACGTGATTTGCGTAGCAGGCAGGCGGAAATTCGGAAACAAAAAAAAAATATAAATATAATTTTAAATTAAAAAAAATTTGTGCTGAAGCAGGGTCACACCTACACACTGCAGCTGACACACTAATGTGTCACGACACACAGTTTGTAAAGCACTGAACTAGAGAGTCAGGAGGCAAACAGATTACAACAGTAATTGCTGAGCAGTGTTAGCTTATTGAACCAATGGAATGCTAACTATTGCTACATTTTACAACTGCCCTAATGAAAAACAGAAGCTTTATGAGGTGTCAAAAATACTGAAAATCAAAGGATGCTGTGACGGACCGTCTGGTACCCCGAATAAGTACCTCAGTCAGAACACTTCCCTTGTCCTGGACATCCCTTATACAGAGCAATAGCTCCTGGTATCTCCGCAGTCTAAAGTTATATAGGTGAACAGAACTGAGGCAACACTCAGTTGTCTGAACACAAATATGAACACTTTATTTAAAAGCAGCACACATATTTATACACCCTGGCATTCCAGAGTCACAGAGCTTCAGGTTACAGAGGGCATTGGTTAAACAGTAAAGCAAACATATGAACAATACAGCAAACCTCTAACAATTGTCTATTCACAGGTAAAACAGATTAACATATCAAATTAATTAACTGGGGAGGAAAGTTTACTCAGACAATCTGATGCTGGGCAGTCTAGTTAACATAATCACACAGGAACACAATCAGTTTACCCAGACAGACTCCTGAGAAAACAATCAGATCAGAAACGTAAATAAAATACATCTTACTACAAAATATAAAAACAGCTCTTATTAACTATTAAGTCCTTTATGCCCACTTGGTTTATAGAGTCACAATTGCTCCCACAAGGGGCACTCACACCCTGTACCCATCCTGTATTTATGGATACAGGGTGACATGGACATAAGACAGAGTTATGAAAGTACATGGGGTGTCCAGCATATAAAATTCCACATTTCCATGCAGTCTCTGGGTATCCTGATTCCTTAAGCCCATGTACTTCCTGCCCAAAGAATTCACATAACAGACCCTCAGATCTTGGTGACTCATGTCACAGATGCAAATTGTGAAACACATCAGACAAATTGTTTTGTGGGGTGTTTGTAAAGCAAGACAAAAAATGAAACAATTTCAGTTGTTTATGCATCATCTAGGAATTTAAAAGACTTTTGGTTTCCTGTACATCTATTCCTGCATATTAATTTCCACTCACCCCAATTCTCATAATCTAAGAAATCTCACCAGTACTATGATTGAAGCCTCTGGTAGAATTATTTATAGACAGTTTTTACCTTGATAATAGCATCTCACAAATGGCTGTTCCCTGCATTTAAGTAAGTGTTGGGAATGCATAGATTACAATAGGGCTCACAAAAAAAGTAGTTTAAAAATATTATTAAATGAATAAATAAAATATTGAAACAATAATACAGTAATAAAATGTACTGTTAAATCACTGAAAAAAATAAAATTTGTAGTGAAATTATGCAGCAACCCCCTCTCAAAAAAAAACATATAATACACACAGTAGACATTGTAATAAAATACACTGCAGAAGCAAAAATTGCTTTTTACTTCTTTTTTTTTTAAAAAATATTATCGCATTATTACATACAATTGTATAAAATCTTCTCAAACCTTTTTACTTCTAAGTACAACATTCAAAGTGTACAATTTTCCTTATTGAGTTTCTACACCTCTGCTAGTGGGCAGAACAGGGGTGTTCAATGGGTATAGTTGACAATTTTCTGCCAGGTCTCGTGTATCCTCTCAACACTTCCCCCTTGCATAACTTAAGGCTAGATTACGAATTTTGCGGTAAGGTGAAAAAGCAGCGTAAACAGGTCCTAACGCTGCTTTTTTACGCCTGCTGGTATTACTAGTCTTGCAGGTTTAGGGGCACCGCACACTTTTTGGCCTTACTGCAAACCAACTTACGCAAATTGCGTATAGTCTTTTTTCAATGGGACTTGCATAGCGCCGGTATTATGAGTTTGTCCTAGGAGGCCAAAAAGTGAGCGGTACACCCTCTACCACCAAGATTCCTAACGCATTTTAAAGTCAGTAGTTATGAGTTTTACACTACAAAACAGTAGCATAAAACTCATAACTAAAGTGCTAAAAAGTACACTAAACACCCATAAACTACCTATTAACCCCTAAACCGAGGCCCTCCCGCATCGCAAACGCTAAAATAAAAATATTAACCCCTAATCTGCCACTCCGGACATTGCCGCCCCTATAATAAACATATTAACCCATAAACCGCTGCACTCCCGCCTTGCAAACACTAGTTAAATATTATTAACCCCTAATCTGCCGCCCTAACATCGCCGCCACCTACATTATACTTATTAACCCCTAATCTGCCGGTCCGGACATCGCCGCCACTTACATTATACCTATAAACCCCTAATCTGCTGCCCCCAACATCGCCGACACCTACATTATACTTATTAACCCCTAATCTGCCCTCCCCAACGTCGTCGCCACTGTTCTAAATTTATTAACCCTTTAAACCTACGTCTAACCCTAACACCACCTAACTTAAATATAATTTAAATGAATATAAATACAAATTCCTATCATTACCTAAATTATTCCTATTTAAAACTAAATACTTACCTATAAAATAAACTCTAAGCTAGCTACAATATAACTAATAGTTACATTGTATCTAGCTTAGGGTTTATTTTTATTTTACAGGCAAGTTTGTATTTATTTTAACTAGGTAGAATAGTTACTAAATAGTTATTAACTATTTACTAACTACCTAGCTAAAATAAATACAAATTTACCTGTAAAATAAAACCTAACCTAAGTTACACTAACACCTAACACTACACTACAATTAAATAAATTAAATACAAATAGCTAAATTACAAACCCCCCCCCCCCCCACTAAATTACATAAAATAAAAAACAAATTACAAGATATTTAAACTAATTACACCTAATTTAAGAGCCCTATGAAAATAAAAAAGCCCCCCAAAATAAAAAAACCCTAGCCTAAACTAAACTATCAATAGCCCTTAAAAGGGCCTTTTGTGGGGCATTGCCCCAAAGAAATAAGCTACTTTACCTGAAAAAGAAATACAAACAACCCCCCCAACAGTAAAACCCACCACCCACACAACCAACCTCCCAAATAAAAGCCTAACTAAAAAAACTATGCTCCCCATTGCCCTGAAAAGGGCATTTGGATGGGCATTGCCCTTAAAAGGGCATTTAGCTCTATTGCTGTCCAAAGCACTAACCTAAAAATAAAACCCATCCAATACACCCTTTAAAAAATCCTAACACTAACCCCCGTAGATCCACTTACCGGGAGAAGTCTTCATCCAAGTGGCAAGATGTCCTCAATGAAGCCGGCAGAAGTGGTCCTCCAGATGGGTAGAAGTGGTCCTCCAGACGGGCAGAAGTCTTCACCCAGAAGGTATTTTCTATCTTCATCCTTCCGACGCGGAGCGGCTCCATCTTCAAGACATCTGGGGTGGAGCATCCTCTTCAATCAACGTCTTCTTGCTGATTGAAGGTACCTTTAAATGACGTCATCTAAGATGGCGTCCCTTAAATTCTGATTGGCTGATAGAATTCTATCAGCCAATCGGAATTAAGGTTGAAAAAATCCTATTGGCTGACTTTGTCTCAGCCGGCTCTCCCCATTGATGTCTATGGAGAAATCGTGCACAAGCACGTATAACCAGCTCACCGCTGTCTTAAGCAGCGCTGGAGTGCAGTGTGGAGCTCAATTTTGCTCTACGCTCACTTCTTGCCTGTTAACGCTGGGTTGATAAAAACCCTTAATACCAGCGCTGCAGGTAAGTGAGCAGTGAGAAAAAACTGCAAGTTAGCACCGCACCCCTGTTACCGCAAAACTCGTAATCTAGGCGTTAGTTATTTCATGCAAACTAAAAGATTGTGTCAAAACATGTGAAACACTGATTATCCAAACAGAAATACAAATGCATTCTCAAGAGGCGATTCTAATATACTAAAAACTGAAAGCATCTGATTTGTATTCACTGCAGTATTTATTTTTTTAAGTATGCCCCCTGCTTCCTGCTAAGGGCTTTATGTACAAAGCAGCGTAAGCTGCTCCGAAGCCCTAGTGGGGCAGATTCCCACAGTTAAAGAAGCAGCGGTCATTAGACTGCTGCTTCTTACACTCTTCACCACTTCAGATGGTGAAGAGAAATCAAGCCAAACTCACTCACTCAAAGTGATTGGCATACCCTTCTTTCACACAATTGGTCACGCAAGAGAAGTGGCGGTTATTACACACTCATCAGAGTGTGTAATGATGAATACGGGCCAGCAGACAAACAGATCCGCTGCCCATATTCAGCCAAGGCATGCAGACAACTTCTCAAGTTGAGAAACTTGTCCACACACCACTTAAAACATGGGGCTTTAAGTTTGTTCCCTCCAGAGAAGTTTTTTATTCCAGCAAACATTACTTTCTGCCTGAGGAAACTGCTTGTAAGCAGAGAAACTCGTTGCATTACATTTAAGGGTTAACCAATTTGTTAATACCCTTTTCTTTGTGGGTCTATATGACCTATTTAACCACTTTTTGTTGATTAAATATATATTTTACTTTCAACAAACCGTTTGGTTTCTGTTTTTCTACCTTCAACACACCTCACATTGGAGTTCCAGATTGCTGAAGAATAGTGAGCTATAGCACTACAAATCTTCAGTCTGCGTCTATAAGCACAATTGAGTGCTGCTACCAAATGTGAGTAATAAATAGTAGAACCTTTTCTAACACATTTCAAAGTTATGTATATTTCCACTCCCCCTGTACCATGTGACAGCAATCAGCCAATCACAAATGCATATACGTATAGTCTGTGAGTTCTTGCACATGCTCAGTAGGAGCTGGTGACTCAAAAAGTGTAAATATAAAAGATTGTGCACATTTTTTTTAATGGAAGTAAAATGGAAAGTTGTTTAAAATTACATGCTGTATCTGAATCCTGAAAATTTAATAAAACCTGAGTGTCCCTTTATGAAGCACCTGTTGGACTAGCAGGAAACATTTATGATGGCTTGCTCTATACAGGGAGTGCAGAATTATTAGGCAAGTTGTATTTTTGAGGATTAATTTTATTATTGAACAACAACCATGTTCTCAATGAACCCAAAAAACTCATTAACATCAAAGCTGAATAGTTTTGGAAGTAGTTTTTAGTTTGTTTTTAGTTATAGCTATTTTAGGGGGATATCTGTGTGTGCAGGTGACTATTACTGTGCATAATTATTAGGCAACTTAACGAAAAACAAATATATACCCATTTCAATTATTTATTTTTACCAGTGAAACCAATATAACATCTCAACATTCACAAATATACATTTCTGACATTCAAAAACAAAACAAAAACAAATCAGTGACCAATATAGCCACCTTTCTTTGCAAGGACACTCAAAAGCCTGCCATCCATGGATTCTGTCAGTGTTTTGATCTGTTCACCATCAACATTGCGTGCAGCAGCAACCACAGCCTCCCAGACACTGTTCAGAGAGGTGTACTGTTTTCCCTCCTTGTAAATCTCACATTTGATGATGGACCACAGGTTCTCAATGGGGTTCAGATCAGGTGAACAAGGAGGCCATGTCATTAGATTTTCTTCTTTTATACCCTTTCTTGCCAGCCACGCTGTGGAGTACTTGGACGCGTGTGATGGAGCATTGTCCTGCATGAAAATCATGTTTTTCTTGAAGGATGCAGACTTCTTCCTGTACCACTGCTTGAAGAAGGTGTCTTCCAGAAACTGGCAGTAGGACTGGGAGTTGAGCTTGACTCCATCCTCAACCCGAAAAGGCCCCACAAGCTCATCTTTGATGATACCAGCCCAAACCAGTACTCCACCTCCACCTTGCTGGCGTCTGAGTCGGACTGGAGCTCTCTGCCCTTTACCAATCCAGCCACGGGCCCATCCATCTGGCCTATCAAGACTCACTCTCATTTCATCAGTCCATAAAACCTTAGAAAAATCAGTCTTGAGATATTTCTTGGCCCAGTCTTGACGTTTCAGCTTGTGTGTCTTGTTCAGTGGTGGTCGTCTTTCAGCCTTTCTTACCTTGGCCATGTCTCTGAGTATTGCACACCTTGTGCTTTTGGGCACTCCAGTGATGTTGCAGCTCTGAAATATGGCCAAACTGGTGGCAAGTGGCATCTTGGCAGCTGCACGCTTGACTTTTCTCAGTTCATGGGCAGTTATTTTGCGCCTTGGTTTTTCCACACGCTTCTTGCGACCCTGTTGACTATTTTGAATGAAACGCTTGATTGTTCGATGATCACGCTTCAGAAGCTTTGCAATTTTAAGAGTGCTGCATCCCTCTGCAAGATATCTCACTATTTTTGACTTTTCTGAGCCTGTCAAGTCCTTCTCTTGACCCATTTTGCCAAAGGAAAGGAAGTTGCCTAATAATTATGCACACCTGATATAGGGTGTTGATGTCATTAGACCACACCCCTTCTCATTACAGAGATGCACATCACCTAATATGCTTAATTGGTAGTAGGCTTTCGAGCCTATACAGCTTGGAGTAAGACAACATGCATAAAGAGGATGATGTGGTCAAAATACTCATTTGCCTAATAATTCTGCACACAGTGTATGAATCATGAAAGAAAAAAATTGGGTTTAGTATTCCTTTAAATACTTTTAACAGTGAAGCACTTCAATAACCATGGCAGCCATCATATATTTTTAAGTACAGCATCCCTTGCTAATGTGCTGTTGTGTATATTCTGTCTGTTTATTAATTATACAACCATGACATTTACATTAGTACCTTATAGTGTAGTCAATACTTAGAGGTACATTACATTTAAAAGAATAAATCTCCCATGTTACTTGGTTTTTATTTCCCAAATCTATTTTGTAGCTTTGTGTAAATTTGTGTAGCTTTAGATATATAGGAAATAAGTATTAAACCAGGAGTCATGCCAATTCCAAATCAGTTTTTACTAATTCAATTTAAAGACAACTGCTATACAGTTAATAAAGATTCAACTAATAGCATCATATAAGGTCAACTTGTTCAATAATTCTGCTTCAAAACTGATGAAAAGTGAAGGCAAGCTGGAAAAAAACAAATGTTCTAATTTCTTCAAGTTTAAAATTGCTGACCCTATTGCTTTTATATGTTTAAAGTGAAATTTGCTGGATTAAAGGGACAGAAACAATATAATTTTTATTGTTTTAAAATATCCATAATCCCTTTGTTACCCATTCCCCAGTTTTGCATAAGCAACACAGTTATATTAATATACTTTTTATCCCTGTGATTACCTTGTATCTAATAACCTTCTGACAGCCCCCTGATCACATGACTGTTACTATTTATTATCTATTGACTTGCATTTAGTATTGTGTTGTGCTAAGTCTTAAATAACTTTCTGTGCCTGAACACAGTGTTATCTATATGGCCCACGTGAACTGTCAAGTCTTTTGTTGTGAAAAGCAATTTTAAAAGCATGTGATTAGAGGCAGCCCTCGAAGGGCTTAGAAAGTAGCATATGAGCCTACCTATGTTTAGTTTCAACTAAGAATACCAAGAGAAGAAAATAAATTTGATGATAAAGGTAACTTGGAAAGGTGATTAAAATGACATGTCCTATCTGAATAATGAAAGTTTAATTTTGACTAGACTGTCCCTTTAAGTGGCTATTACTCGGGGGTTTGTGAATGTCAAGCTAAATCACTACTTCATGGTCTAATGGCTACAGATAGATTCTATGTGTAGGTAGTTAGTGTTAAAATAAATACACTACAATTATATCAAATATATCAAATCTTTTGGGAATAAAATGCTTTTCCATTTAAAAAAAACCAGTATTCCATGTGATTTTTTATATAACGTTATTGTGAAAGTAATATTAATATTTTTTTCCAGAAAAGCCAAACTTATTTTAATTTACTTTTAGGCTTGAGATCAAAAGCCCTAATAAAAAAATGTGCCATGTCTTGACCATTGGAAATTTTTACTTCATAGTAAAAAATAATAATAAAATATATATATATATATATATATATATATGCATTTTTTTAAATAGAAAAATTAACCTGGATGAGAGGCAGCAGCATGCTCATACAGCGAAATGCTGATCCTTGCTGCTTTTGAGTGTTCTTATTACTAACTTTACCCTTTATTATCCTGAATACTACACCAAGAGGTACATTTTCTTTCTTTGTAGAATCATAAAATTGTAGATTACAAAACTTTCGGTGTTTTTTTCCCCTACTAGCTCACTGTTAAAGGTATGTCATGTTGTAATGACTTCTGTAAAGTTTAAAATTATTTTTGCTGTGATTTGCACGACAACAACATTTTCTAGGCACAAGCTTACGGTTCAGAGATTTGCAAATCATGTGTTTTTCAATAATTGTGTTCACATCAAGTGCACTACTAAAGCAAGACTGTCCTTTTAAGCTCTATGTAGAACCATATTTTATTGGTATGCTTTACTTAGATCGTCTGTCTGTGGGCCCAATATTCAAAACATCGGCAGATTGCAGATCACAATTTCGGGATATATTTAAAAAAGTGGTCTGAATCTCATTGTGCTGATAAGTGGCGATGTGTCTCCCGTAGGATAGACTGGAGATAACAACTTCAGCAAAAGTCAGCCATTGCCACTGAGCTACGAGGTGCGCTGTCAATAAAGGGTGTTTACACAAAATAAACTGTGCGTTCGTGAAAATAAAAAATGTTTAATGTGTAGTGAAACTTCAAATTATGAAGTATTACTACACTGTATAATCACTAGATTTGTCACACTGAGAAATCTCACCACAGAAAGCAGGTGAGACTGATATGGCTGAAAAGTTATAGCTAAAATGGAGGACAGTGTTTTTTAATATTAGAAACCCACACAATAATTCCCCATTAAATATAGGTTATTCCCATTTAACACCCTTGAAACTCTCAAGGAACGCTTATATATTACAATCTACTTGTTAATAAAGACAAAAACTTCTTATTAAACCATAGGAGCTGTGGATGTGGTATATGAAATATGTAAATACATTGTTTAATGTATATGCATTATATAGTATAATGCTGCGGAATCTGTTGGCGCTCTACAAATACCTGATAATAATATATATATATATATATATATATATATATATATATATATATATATATAAAATAATGAAGAGTGCACTCGCCAGGACTTTTCAGAAGTTTTAATTCCAATGTGTTACACATTGGAATTAAAACTTCTGAAAAGTCCTGGCGAGTGCACTCTTCATTATTTTCTATTTACTTATCTGCTGCACCCTGGGCATTCGAACTGGATTTCTGGAGTGCTTGTCTATCTTGAACTTTTATATATATATATATATATATATATATATATATATATATTTATGTGTGTGTGTACATACATATTTTGCACAAATAAACACATAAATACACTTGTATACACCTATATAGACATGTATACATTCACATATTTAGATATACATTGTGGCCCTTTCCAGTCAAACACTTTGCATTGTACCATATCTCTTTTAAACCCTTGATGATTAGCATTCTTTTAACATTGCCCACAACTTAGAGTTTATGTAAGTGAGGTATTAAGATGGTTAAAAAGATGAAGCGGAAGACAACTAACATAATAGACTATATCTATGGACAATCTATCCATGCTTAAAGGGACAGTAAACCTTAAAAATAATGTTATATAATTCTGCACATAGTGCAGAATTATATAACATTATTTAGGTGCTATAGCCATAAAAGCATTTTTACCGTTTAATTTGCTAAAATACGGCACTTTTACAGACCCGCTCTCTGCTCTCTGCTGAGCGGGTCTGTTATTTTTAGTCAGCGCATCGGGCCAGCTGTATAGTCACAGCCCGGCCCGACCGCGCCATAGCACTAAGTGCAGCTCGCTCCTGTCACAGGAGCGAGCTGCACTTAGTCTTATGGCGCGGTCGGGCCGGGCTGTGACTATACAGCTGGCCCGATGCGCTGACTAAAAATAACAGACCCGCTCAGCAGAGAGCAGAGAGCGGGTCTGTAAAAGTGCCGTATTTTAGCAAATTAAACGGTAAAAATGCTTTTATGGCTATAGCACCTAAATAATGTTATATAATTCTGTCCCTTTAAACCATGGGCATAAAGACAACTTAAAACTCAAAACTATTCCGTAAACCCTTGTCTTCACCTCATAAGATGTCATTATGTTAACCTGTGTACTTCACCATTTGCATGTTTTTTTTCATTTGTTTTGTGATTATTTTTTTTAACTCTTACATTTTACTTCAGGTCTCGGGTTGTGCTCAATATTCTAGGGTAATTTTGGCTTTCCCTTGAGTGCAAATTATAACTTTCAACTAGTAATACTAGCGCTATTTAGCGGAGTTGCAGTACCTATTGAAAGAATAGGTAGCCCTAATGCGATGTTGGCGGCACTAACCCTTCTCTGGTAAATATGGTTGATAAACTTGTAATATCAAGTTGTGCACTAATGTTAGCATTGCCCAGCGATAATGCTTACCGCATCCCATGCGATCATTAGTGCACCACTTGTAATATAGCCCTAGGACAGCAGTGTTTGCAACAATCTATAACATTGCTAAAGACAAATGCATGCTCTTGAGGTCCTATGGGCCAACCTAGGCTTATTTTTCAACAAGGATACTAAAAGAATTAATCTAATTTGATCATAGAAAAAAGCTGAAAAGTTGTCTTAAAGGGATATGAAAACCAAATGTTTTCTTTCATGATTAAGATAGAGAATGCAATTTTAAGCAATTTTCTAATGTACTCCTATTATCAATTTTATCTTTGTTCTTGGTATCTTTATTTAAAAAAGCTGGAAAGTGAACATTTTTGGTTCAGCACCTGGGTTGCGCTTGCTGATTGGTGGCTACATTTAGATACCAATCAGCAAATGCTACCCAAGTGCTGAACCAAAAACAGGCTGGCTCCTAAGCTTACCTTCTTACTTTTTCAAATAAAGGTACCAAGGAAACAAGAAAAATTGATAACAGGAGTAAATTAGAAAGTTGCTTAAAATTGCATGCTCTAGCTGAATCACAAAAGTTTAATTTTGACTAAACTACCCCTTTAAACAACATGTCTGTATGAACCATTAACATTTAATTTTGATTTTACTGTCCCTTTAATTTTGTTGCTTCCATTATTTTTTACTTCAGTAAAATCACCATTTTCTTTTTAAGAAATTTTGAATGTTTAGTCTAAATCAATTGTATATAAAATATTTAATACTCTGAGACACACAGCACTTACATTTTAATTTCATAATACAAGCGCAACACAAGTTTTTGAATGACTGATATACTGTAAGTATTGTGCACTTTTTAGTTCATTATGATTTCTTGTTAACACTGAAACTCTTGATGATTCTTGTAATTTATCTTTAACCAAAAGAACGACCAATATTAAGTTAGTCTATATTTCATTTTAATGTTTCTTCTCATAGTGATATTAATTCAAAACCACATATATTTATGTTCAAGGAAATTCTGTATTAACCAAACTAAAATGACTATGTCTTATTTAGGTTGGTTTTCGATGTCTCATAATTTTTGATTCCTTGACAGGTTACCTTACTCTTATAAAAAAAAAAAAAAAACACAAGCTTCAAACCATAAATACAGCCACTCAACACAGATCATTAATTACTAATCTTGCTGTAAACAGGGAATCAACTTGACATTTTTAAAACCACTTTGTTCTATTGGAAAGCAAACCAGTAATGAATCACATCTATGTAAATTCATGTTATAGAAATCATTTTCTGTTGAAAGAATAATTCCTGTTTAAGCTTGCTCAATAAAAGAGTCCCTATCAAACGTACACTGTCCCAAGAGAACATTAATCCCATGGCTGCTAGAGTGGGCTACAGTGCATTGAGCATTATCATATTTCAGTCCTCTCTGACAGCCAATGGGTTATTTTGTGCATAAAGCACAAACAAATATTTTTACATAAAAAATGTACACTTGGATAAATTAGTTAATAGTAACTACTAATAAGCTTGTATTGGTCACATGAAATCCATAGTGCTTCCACACTGCTTACGGTTTTGCACTTATAATAGTTGGATAATATATTTTGGTCCTAGCAATCATTTTAAAATTATAATCAAGACATTTAATAAATGCAGTCTCACAATCCAGAAATATTCTTTGGACCTCAGTAGAAGCTGGATTAAGAGGATTCGAACACCCAGATGCTGTACTATGGAACACCCAAACACAGAAACTACCCTCACATTTAGGAGGATCTTCTATATCAGAATCCATTGTACAAACCCAGACATTTATATCACAACATTCCAACCTTCTACCCAGATACAATTTGATGAGACCTTTTAGATATCTTCTACAGACTGACGCAACTAAAGAGCTAGATAAATGGGCGAATAAAGGACTCAATAGAGTGGCAGACCTATTAGAAAATAAAAGTTAATGACATACACCCAAATACTAGACAGATTAGCCCCATTAAAACTTCATTGATATATGTATCTCCAACTAGCATTGTCAATACAAAAATTCTGTAAAGATGTAATATCCCAACCGAATACAATTATAGAATCCATGTATAATTCAGGCTCTAGACTTAAACAAGCTATATCTAAAATATATTTGACCATCCAGTTACCCAACAGCAATATTAAATCCCTGATTATGCTTAAATCAGAAAAATAATTAGGGGTCCAATTTGAGAAACATACATCGGACCAGATACTTGGGTCAGTTACTAAGGGCCTTATAAGCGCTGATTTAAGAGAAAACTCAATTAAGACAGCTTTCAGGTAGTACCTTACCCCAGAGAGGACATCACATACATCTCATACAACTACTAAATTATGATACAGAGAATGTGGTGAAAAAGGCACATATAAACATAAGTGGTGGGATTGCTTGAGAATCCAGGAGATTTGGAAACTACTATCAAATTAATTAGTAAACTGTTAGATGAAAATATACATCTCACCATAGGTCAGGCCCTGCTACACGAACACAATCGAAAATTCAATAACACTATTAACACTTTTATCAAAATATTATGTACAATAACCAGAACATGTATAGACAGACACTGGAAAATGGGGGCACCAAGCTGGTTAGAAATTAGAAACAAAATAAGCTCAACTTATAAGATGTATGAATCAGCATCCTGGGAGCTAGACACACGAGAATCTTTCCAGAAAATATGGGTCTATTGGATAATGAAGGGAGATAGTATGACCTGAAGGTCACACAACTATATTTACACTATGTAACATTAAATGAAAATGGTACCAGATATATCTATCCAGATAGTAAGGAAGTTCTTTGCTAATGACATTACATGTCAGTCAATAAGATTTGACTCAACATACACAATTAAAAAACTCTCTATGTCTTTTTCTCTTTCTTCTCCTTTCTCTTTTTCTCTCCACTTTCTTTACTTTTTATCATAACCAGTTTTTTACAGTTTACATGAGTTAGCATTTAAGCAAATGCTAAAGATTATTTAATTGTATGTACTGTTGGGTTACCAGATGGAGAGAGACAACTGAAATAACCTCTTTTTCTTATGTTTGAATCCTCCTGGAGATACCTCATAATGGAAGCGCTGCTTCTTTACCACTCTCAGAGAGAACTGTCTTAGCTGTATGAGATGTATGTATGTATTTCTTAAATGACTGCCCTCTGTGAATTAAGGACTCAACATTTATATTCAATACCCAAAAGATAACGTTGTAATGTAACTTTTATGACCAAACTGTAACCACTGTTTATTTTTCTGTAAACTTGTTCAATTAAAACGATGTAAACATATTAAATGCAGTCTCTTATTTGTTGGTTTAACCAACCAGTAAGATGTAAGTAATTTCTATTGACTGATTTGAATTTTCAAATAGACTAAAAGGGTCAATGACCATTCATTTTGGATCATTTGAGTTAAATCAGCTAGTTGGAATTTAATAAAATGTCAGGTACATATGATACTAGAGAGGAGACAGAACATGGTAAGGACCATAATAGGAGTAACCTATGTAGGAAGATTTCAGTCACTGTACAGAAGGCTTCAGGCAGTGGGTAAAATTGGATACTAATTCTTTCTAGTAAACTGTTTTGTGGGTTGATCACATTTTTAAATGTGTTGTTTATTTCAAATTTTATAAAATTAAGAGCACATTCATTTTGTGACAATTGAAAATAAAAAAAAATGAACACACCTTTCTTGTCACAGTCTTTTATATGAAACTATGAAAAAGCCTTTCTGTTTTTTATCTAGTCACACAAAATATTTTGGTGCTAAAGTAAAAGATTTTCCAAGCTTAATAAAAAAACAAAAAAACAGAACAAATGTAAGCTTTGGGACTAAACTGAACAGTCAAATTGAGTTTACTAAATAATTATTTCAATATCAGCCCTTGTTTACCTGTGTTTTAATGTGACACTGTATAACTTTTATATGCTCATGTGTGACTTTCAAAAATATTTGTTAAGTAGTGAGATATTTGTTGTTGTTGTTGGTTAAGGCAAAAAATGATCAGTCATATTACTGTATAGTTCATTCATTGTAATAGACTTGTAAATTACTAACTTGCATAATGTTCTATACGGAGATAAGTTTGTGTATCTGACAGAAATACTTACTTTAGAAAAGAATATCTGAGATTTTGAGGGGGTTAAATTTTTATATTAATGACTATGAAATAGCAGCTTGACAAATATCTTGGTGGGCGTAGGTGTGTACCTAATGTCTGGTAAAGGAGATACGATTTTTGGTTATATGAATTATGTGTGGATATATATATTTTTTTTTTACTAATTCTCAGCAAGATTTGTCAGTGCTAATCATCAGCAAGAGGATGAGTGTGTATTTGACAGGAGAATATAAAACTGCTATAAACATTTTCATGATGTGTCCCAGGTTCTGTAAGAAGCCTGAATTTCTGAGTTGTAAATATGATAAATGGTTACTCAGAATTGTGCAAAATAGACTGGCTTAAGTATGAGTTGTGCTATTATATGCAACATTATTGCTCTAAGTAAGGCTATTGAGATGGCAGAATGTCTAAAAAAATAACTGACAATACTTCATGAGCTCAATATGTATAGCTAACAGAGAGAAGAGACAGATGTGGTATGAAAGAAAATTTAAAGGGACATGAAACCCAACATTTTCTTTCATGATTCAGATAGAGAATACAATTTCAAACAACTTTCCAATTTACTTATATTATGTAATTTGCTTCTTTCTTTTGTTATCCTTTGCTGAAATGTTTATCTAGGCAAGTTCATGTGCAGCAGAGAACCTAGGTTCTAGCTGTTGATTGGTGGCTGCATATATAAACTGATTGTCATTGGCTCACCCATGTGTTCAGTTAGAAACCAGTAGTGCATTGCTGCTCCTTCAACAAATGATACCAAGAGAATAAAACAGATTAGATAATAGAAGTAAATTTGAAAGTTGTTTAAAATTGTATTCTCTATCTGAATCATGAAAAAAAGATTTTGGGTTTCATGTCCCTTTAAACTCTTTTAGGGATTAAAAAGAAATTTGGCTGAAAGTTGTTTTAAAAAAGCAACACCCACAAAAAAGGGTGATTATTTCAAGTTGGAGGGGGGTAGCATGTTCAATAATTTGTGAATGAACTTTTTTTTTTACAA
The DNA here is from genome assembly GCF_027579735.1 of Bombina bombina. Classification (NCBI taxonomy): domain Eukaryota; kingdom Metazoa; phylum Chordata; class Amphibia; order Anura; family Bombinatoridae; genus Bombina; species Bombina bombina. Next base: position 751,662,863 of record NC_069501.1, on the reverse strand, counting down.
AAAGAGCAGTTAAATAATTACATGTACATACAATAGAGATGGTTAGGTCTAATTCACCAAAGCACTCTGGTCTGGATAATTCTATTAGAAGTCTCCTCAGTATTATGGGCATTGACATTTTGACCGTAATGTCCCTTTAAATTCAGCTAGTTTAGTTAAGAGTGAGGATTAGCTATCATTTTCACCATAAGAGGCCTTGAATTATTAGAAAAATAAAGATAGAAACAGTTAGAAAATTCACATGTAAATGACAACCATCACAGAAATTTGTGTCTGTATTAGGTATACAAAAGGGAGAGGATGAATTGCTCACCAAGCTTGTTTGTGATCACATCAAACCAATGTCTTATTTGAAAAAATGGGGGGGATTAAAATGTATAATCTCTTACCAGATTTTGCCACCCTTACTTATCAAGGACTCCACTTGACAATGAAATATGAAAAAAGGGGGGGGGGGTGTAGGGGGCGTTGAAGGCAATCCGGATATGGCACAATATATGAGTATTAATTTAGGAAATTTATAATAATATGGAGTTATTCCAAATTATAATTGATAAGTAGGATATTATTAAATCTGTCTGTGGTAGTGGGACTGTGTATATGAAATTAATGGGACCGTGTATGCGAAATAAAATTAATGGGACTGTGTTGGAGAGATCAAATTAAGTGTTCAAAATAAGTGTCATTGACATGTAAGGAAACCGTGAGTGAAGTCCAGTGTGAATTGACTGTGACTTAGTGATTTATAGGCATGTGCCTTTAAGAAACACTAGACACGTGATATATATAATAGTGTTCTCAAATGTAAAGGTTTGGGTGAAAATATATTATGTGATGTTTTATATAGATTTTATGAAATAAAAATTTTTTATGAAATAAAAAAATAGGAGAATAGATATTTCATAAAATCTATATACAACATCACATAATATCTTTTCACCCAAACCTTTACATTTGAGAACACTATTATATATATCACGTGTCTAGTGTTTCTTAAAGGCACATGCCTATAAATCACTAAGTCACAGTCACTTCACACTGGACTTCACTCATGGTTTCCTTATATGTCAATGACACTTATTTTGAACACTTAATTTGATCTCTCCAACACAGTCCCATTAATTTTATTTCGCATACACGGTCCCATTAATTTCATATACACAGTCCCACTACCACGGACAGATTTAATAATATCCTACTTATCAATTATAATTTGGAATAACTCCATATTATTATAAATTTCCTAAATTAATACTCATATATTGTGCCATATCCGGATTGCCTTCGGCGCCCCTTACACCCCCCCTTTTTTCAATGTCTTATTTGAATTATACCAGTAACCTTCATTATGAATATGAATAACTTTGTGTCCAGTATCTGACTTCTTTTGTTAAGGCACATTTTTAAACTCTGATTTGTCAATTTTTTGTTATTATTTATGTGGTAAAAAAACAACAACAACAAAAAAAAAAAAACATGGGAATTCAACGACAAAGTGTTTGGGTTGACAAAGTTTAAGCTTTTAATTTTAAAAAATTAATGATTCTTAAAATTTAGGAATTTCCCTAAGTTTGTAAATTTCAGTAAGAAAATAAAATCTGGTATTACAATCTTTTAATTGTTTTTCTAGCCTTTCTAGAGTGAAATACAGCATCGGAATTTTGCCTATATGTAATTGTTTGAATGATTTCAAATCACTTAATTTCTAATATTGCAAGAATAATTATTTTAATTACTAGATCTGCTGTCCAAAATAAATATGTGAATCATGAATACTGAAAATAAAATATTACACATATCCCACAAGACACTTTTTTGTTCCCACTTTGCATGCATTTGCACAGAGATATCTGCTCCCACTGGGCATGGTTTTAACAGTTAAAAAAAATGCATTTGTTTACTTACCATCAGGATCAAGGAGATTTGCAATTCCCAGGTGTTGCTGGGCAGTGTTAAATGCATGATCCAGCCTTTGTAATGCAGATTCTTGGCAAAGTACGCTGTTCCACTCAAATAAATCTGGTCTGAAAAACAAAGAGAATTTAAGCAAGATAATACATATATATTTATGCATGTTAAAAAAATATATATAATTTAGGGTTAAAAAAAAAGTATCAGTCCATAATATTGGAAACACCCCGATTTCTTAACCATCAACTGCAATTTCTAGCTAGACCTTTTAAGATTTGAAAGATGTAACATTCTTTTAAAATTATATAAGCTATATCAATGTGCTGAATGTTGTTCAGTAAATGTAAAATATATCTAATTAATTATAACAAGACTAGTAGTGTAAAAGCATTAAAAAGTAGTGTTTTTGATATATATATCTGGATATATATATACAGGTATACCCCGCTCATACAGCGGGTTAGGGACCGGAGCCCCACTGTAAAGTGAAAACCGCCTTAAAGTGAAACAAGGCAGTTTTAGCTTTCTTTTCACTTGCCAGTGTGTTTAAAAACTAAAAACATGTTTTAATTAACTTATATTAGGTGTACAATAGTGCTATGTTTAGTTTAACACTCGCACAGCACAGTATTCAATAAATACTGTACCTGTAAAATAGTGACAATTACTGTAGTACAATTTGCCAGAGTATAGCACTGAGACACAGATTGCACTGTAATGCTGTAAACAGAGTGAACTAAGCATAATAAAATGGTGCCAGTCACTTTTCTTGCAATCTCACGAAGATTACAGCACTGTTTTAAAATCCTTGGAGGTTGAACTTCAGCTCCACAAAGCGCTGTATTAGCGAAGCGCTGTAAAGTGAAGCGCTGTAAAGTGAGGTATACCTATATATATATATATATATATATATATATATATATATATATATATATATCCATTTTCATTATTTACTTAAGATTAGTCTTCAATATTTAGGATTTGAGATTGAACTGAAATATTTCTGCAGAACAGTTTCAAAGATATTTGGGTAGAGCTAAAAGCAATTAAAATTGACAGAATGACAGTTGTATATAAATAAAATATCATTAAGGTACCAATATTGCTAAAAGTAAACACATCAAAACATATTTGCAGAAATAAATGTTTTTACTTCTTATGATTAACAAACAGTCTAACACTTATATGTCATAATTTAATGTAGATAAATTTTTTGTATTTAGCAATATTTCCAGTTTGTAAGATAATTACCTTACATCAAGTTCTTTTTCCAATTAAATAACATAGAATAAAGAAAAAAGTTAAAATTCCTGATTCAGGTTTAGCCTTGACTTTTCTTAAAAAAATTAATAAATAAAAAAACAGTAAAAAATATGATTTATTTATTAATAATTGTCAATCACTGGATCATAACATCTGCCATTACAGAATACAGTCACATAATCATTATTCCTTGCCCTGTTTAGACAGGCGATATAACCCCAGCTACCCGCGTCATTTCCAATTGCTAATGTCAATTAAATGAAATTTCTTCTTCCGTGTTCATGTATTAAATTCTTTTCAATCAAATGAACAGCATTGAATCTGGAACCTTGTTATTTTAGTGACTCATTAATATACCTGTAGAGTCTCTATAGATAAGATACAGAGTAATGGAATACATTTTGGGCTAAAAACACCTTTCCATATGACTTGGAAATACTGCAAATCCACTTACGTAAATTGTATTTCCTCTTTTTTCAATGGGACTTGCATAGTGCCAGTATTACGAGTCTGCCAAAAAGTGAGCGGTAGACCCTTTCCTGTCAAGACTGGTACCGCATATTAAAGTCAGTAGTTAAGAGTTTTACACTACAACGCCGTAGCATAAAACTGTTAACTAAAGTGCTAAAAACTACACTAACACCCATAAACTACCTATTAACCCCTAAACCGAGGCCCTCCCACATTGCAAACACTAAAAGAAAAATTTTAACCCCTAATCTGCCGAACCGGACATCGCCGCCACTATAATAAATATATTAACCCCTAAACCGCTCCACTCCTGCCTCGCAAACATTATTTAAATATTATTAACCCCTAATCTGCCATCCCTAACATCGCCGCCACCTACCTACATTTATTAACCCCTAATCTGCCGCCCCCAATGTCGCCGCCACTATATTAAAGTTATTAACCCCTAAATCTAAGTCTAACCCTAACACCCCCTAACTTAAATATAATTAAAAGAAATCTAACTAAAAATTCCTATCATTAACTAAATTATTCCTATTTAAACTAAATACTTACCTGTAAAATAAAAACCCTAAGATAGCTACAAAATAACTAATAGTTACATTGTAGCTAGCTTAGGATTTATTTTTATTTTACAGGCAAGTTTGTATTTATTTTAACTAGGTAGAATAGTTATTAAATAGTTATTAACTATTTAATAACTACCTAGATAAAATAAATACAATAGTACCTGTAAAATAAAACCTAACCTAAGTTACAATTATACCTAACACTACACTATAATCAAATTAATTAACTAAATTAAAAACAATTACCTAAATTAAATTAAATTAGCATAAGTACAAAAACAAACAAACACTAAATTACAGAAAATAATAAACAGATTACAGATATTTAAACTAATTACACCTAATCTATTAGCCCTATTAAAATAAAAAAGCCCCCCCCCCAAATAAAAAAAAACCTAGCCTAAACTAAACTACCAATAGCCCTTAAAAGGGCCTTTTGTGGGGCATTGCCCCAAAGTAATCAGCTCTTTTACCTGTAAAAAAAATTCAAACAACCCCCCCAACAGTAAAACCCACCACCCAAACAACCAATCCCCCCAAATAAAATACTAGCTAAAAAAACCTAAGCTCCCCATTGCCCTGAAAAGGGCATTTGGGTGGGCATTGCCCTTAAAAGGGCAGTTAGCTCTTTTGCAAGCCCAAACCCCTAATCTAAAAAACAAACCCACCCAATACACCCTTAAAAAACCTAACACTAACCTCCTGAAAATCGACTTACCGGGAGACATCTTCATCCAAGCCAGGGGCAAAGTGTTCCTCCAGATGGGCAGAAGTCTTCATCCAAGCCGGGCAGAAGTGGTCCTCCAGACGGGCAGAAGTCTTCATCCAGACGGCATCTTCTATCTTCATCCATCCGGCGCGGAGAGGGTTCATCTTCAAGACATCCAACGCGGAGCATCCTCTTCATCCGACGACTAACACAGAATGAAGGTACCTTTAAGTGATGTCATCCAAGATGGCGTCCCTTAGATTCCAATTGGCTGATAGAATTCTATTAGCCAATCGGAATTAAGGTAGAAAAAATCCTATTGGCTGATGCAATCAGCCAATAGGATTGAAGTTCAATCCTATTGGCTGATCCTATGAGCCAATAGGATTGAGCTTGCATTCTATTATCTGATTTGATCAGCCAATAGGATTGAACTTCAATCCTATTGGCTGATTGCGTCAGCCAATAGGATTTTTTCTACCTTAATTCCGATTGGCTGATAGAATTCTATCAGCCAATCAGAATCTAAGGGATGCCATCTTGGATGACATCACTTAAAGGTACCTTCATTCTGTGTTAGTCGTCGGATGAAGAGGATGCTCCGTGTCGGATGTCTTGAAGATGGACCCCCACCGCGCCGAATGGATGAAGATAGAAGATGCCGTCTGGATGAAGACTTCTGCCTGGCTTGGATGAAGACTTCTGCCCGTCTGGAGGACCACTTCGCCCGGCTTGGACGAAGACATCTCCCGGTAAGTCGATCTTCAGGGGGTAAGTGTTAGGTTTTTTAAAGGGTGTATTGGGTGGGTTTATTTTTTAGATTAGGGGTTTGGGCTTGCAAAAGAGCTAACTGCCCTTTTAAGGGCAATGCCCATCCAAATGCCCTTTTCAGGGCAATGGGGTGCTTAGGTTTTTTTAGCTAGTATTTTATTTGGGGAGTTGGTTGTGTGGGTGGTGGGTTTTACTGTTGGGGGGTTGTTTGTATGTTTTTTAACAGGTAAAAGAGCTGATTATTTTGGGGCAATGCCCCGCAAAAGGCTCTTTTAAGGGCTATTGGTAGTTTAGTTTAGGCTAGGGTTCTTTTATTTTGGGGGGGCTTTTTTATTTTAATAGGGCTATTAGATTAGGTGTAATTAGTTTAAATATCTGTAATTTGTTTATTATTTTCTGTAATTTAGTGTTTGTTTGTTTTTTGTACTTTTGCTAATTTAATTTAATTTAGGTAATTGTATTTAATTTAGTTAATTTATTTATTTATAGTGTAGTGTTAGGTGTTAGTGTAACTTAGGTTAGGTTTTATTTTACATGTAAATTTGTCTTTATTTTAACTAGGTAGTTATTAAATAGTTAATAACTATTTAATAACTATTCTACCTAGTTAAAATAAATATAAACTTGCCTGTAAAATAAAAATAAACCCTAAGCTAGATACAATGTAACTATTAGTTATATTGTAGCTAGCTTAGGGTTTATTTTACAGGTAAGAATTTAGTTTTAAATAGGAATAATTTAGTTAATGATAGGAATATTGATTTCGATTAATTTAAATTATATTTAAGTTATGGGGTGTTAGGTTTAGGGTTAGACTTAGGTTTATGGTTTAATAACTTTAATATAGTGGCGGCGACATTGGGGGTGGCAGATTAGGGGTTAATAAGTGTAGGTAGGTGGTGGCGACATTGGGGGCGACAGAGTAGGGGTTAATAAATATAATGTAGGTGTCAGCGATGTTGGGGGCAGCAGATTAGGGGTCAATAAGTATAATGTAGGTGGCGGCGGTGTCCGGAGCGGCAGATTAGGGGTTAATAATTATAATTTAGGTGTCTGCAATGTCGGGGGCAGCATATTAGGAGTTAATAAGTGTAATATTAGGGGTGTTTAGACTTGGGGTTCATGTTAGGCTGTTAGGTGTAGACATACATTTTATTTCCCCATAGGAATCAATGGGGCTGCGTTAATGAGTTTTACGCTGCTTTTTTGCAGGTGTTAGACTTTTTTTCAGCCGGCTCTCCCCGTTGATTCCTGTGGGGAAATTGTACATGAGCACGTTACACCAGCTCACCGCTGACTTAAGCAGCGCTGGTATTGGAGTGCGGTAATGAGCAAAATTTTGCTCAACGCTCACTACTTGTCTCTTAACGACGGGTTTCTGAAAACTCGTAATACCAACGCTGCAGGTAAATGAGCGGTGAGACAAAAATGCTCGTTAGCACCGCACAGCCTCTAACGCAAAACTCGTAATCTGGGCCTATGTTTAGTAAACTCATTATTATTATTTTTTTATTCCTAACTAGCATTTCTGGGATTGTAAAGTAAAGTATTTTCATCTTTAAGAACAGGATTTCTCTCAGTAATTGCATTTTCTTGATCAGTGTTTTCCATTCTGTCGTATTTGTTTCCAACCACAATCAGACAAAACATGTTCTTTACAGGAAGAGTGAGTTTTATAAATCCTGTTCTTTACAGTGAGTTTTTGAAACCAGCTTAGTCATTAACCTACCTAAAACTCCAGCCTTTGCATTATTACATATTGGGATACACCCTTTACCCAAACATCAAAACTATATAGTTTCGGGGGCGTGCCTAAGCCAGGGCTAAGCATGGACGTGTTTTCCAACGGCTCCGTGCCACATCTACAAATTCACTAAATTTCCTCTAATATCTTGAATAGAGATTTCTTACTTCCTACAGCATATATGCCAAAGAATCAGTTGGGAATCATATTATGCAAGTTTCCTCTCTGAGCTCGCAAAAAAAATAATAATAAGTGTTCCGAAGCAACTGAGGTGGAGAGATGTGGCCTATGTCACCCTGTAATCATTCTCCCCGGTGAGATGTTTAGCCCAGTAAGCTAACTTTTTTCAGCTGTATCTATCCCTAATTTGGAAGCTCTGGACTAGGGCAGACGGCTCAACTATATCTGCTGCAAAGTGCCGTGAGACGAAGATTGCTTTATACCAAAATGGAGGAGGAGGCTAAGGCCTTACTGGAGCTCCTGATCCGTAAACTGGACTACCATTATACCTCCCTTGTGTCGGAGTTAAGATCGAGTGATGCTAGTGTTGCGGAGGAAGATCCAATTAACCGCTCAGATCTAAATCTAACCACCACGTTGGAGAACGGTACCGGAAAATTAATTGAGACTACTCACCCACAAGGGCCATTTTGGGACGCTACAGAAGCATTCTCGAGGCCTATGCATTCTGAGGCTTGGCTCTGCACACCTTCAACTACTGACATGCTACCCGGCAGTGTCGGGCTGATACGGCCGGTCAATGGAAAATTTCATTTAGACTCCGCTCTGTGGACTCTGACTGCTTGCTATGGGGATCCACAGTTTCGGAGCCTTGCTCTCACGCCACAGCTGCACAACGAGCAGCAACTAAGAAGCCTTGTGATGTCCCTCCACATCTTCATGAAGAAGCTTCGCCTTTTAATTCACCAGGCTATCTGGAGCATCAGGAGTACATCAAGGGACCCTGTCTCTATATTTGTTGCTACCGGAATAGGCTAGAGATGAAGTTTGAACCCCAGAACTTCCCAGTGTGAGAAAGCATAACTGTTGCAGACCGGCTTATGTATTAAGTTCGAAGATTAGTTATACCTTTTTTACTGTTATGCTAGGTACCCCCACGTATAAATAACATAGCCATGTTGAAGCTTCCTTATCTCACTGGGATTTTGTCTGGACTATCTCATAGCATAAAAGGACGTTTGCCTGTGGGAACAGTTTCGCCTCCAGGGGTCTATATGTATATATGACTGATTATAGTATTTCCATGGTTAAACTACACCTGCTATCATTGAGACTGTTCAGTTGCAGTAATTTTAGTTTAGATATACTGTCTTAACTACACCTCCCCCTTGCATGCTTTCCCTATATATCTTATGTAGAACGCAGTAATATCAGCAGAATAGAGGTTACGATACTGGCATAATTCACATCTTATAACATTTCTGTCTGTTTAATTAGCCTCTTTAGGCTATAGTTGTTCTAATGAAGCAAACTTTTTGTCTAATCCTGTAACTATGCTATAGGAGGCATGATTACCAATACTCGTGGGCATAATGATCTAATATATCTGCTTTATGTTAGGTTTCATGTATGTGGTCTATACTGGAATTTACTCTACTGCTCAGACTGGGGACTCCTTATCTCTAAGCTAAAGTGTTTTGAAGCTATTTTTATATATGTACAAAGATTTAGTTAAATGTGTTAAGTCCCACATATAGGTATAACTACTGTATTATAAATAAACCTACCCCCTAGTGACACATGGCTATTGCCTGAAGATACTGTAGTACTGGGGGAGATTTCTCTATACCACTAGATCTAACACTTTGATGCCCAAACAACTGGGGCAACTCATAGAAATATTATTTCAGACAAGCCTGCCTCTACTGACAGAATAGAGACATTATTCAGAGACACACTATATTAGATAATGATTATTTAGTGGGTAAATATATAGATATATGCAGGGAAACTGTACCTTACTCAATCATATAGAGCATGAAGAGTATTGCATATCTGTATAAACCATTTTAAAAAAAATAAAAAAAAATTCTATTAACCCCTTAATGACAGAGGACTTACCAGGTACGTCATAGAAAAACATTCCCTTAATGACAATTGACGTACCTGGTACGTCCTCTGTTGTTAGCAGTGCTGGAAGCGATCATGATCGCTTCCAGCTGCTTACAAGGGATTGTAGTGATGCCTCAATATTGAGGCATCACTGCAATCCCTTATTTTGCCCACCGATGCAGAAAGGGCCACTCTGTGGCCCTCTCTGCATCGGACTATGGCGATCAGACATTTGTTGGTGGGTGGGAGTCGCTTCTTTGAGGAGCGTTAAGCATATGCTCCATATCTCTGTAACTCACAGCTCCGTTTAAGCCAATATTGCCGGTTGCGGCCGGGGGGTCGGGGGGCGGGTGCGCGTGCGTGCGCGCGCACGCAAAATATGCCCGAGAAAAAAAATCAGATCAATAAAGATGCATGGGGATCTTCTTTGTTTAGTAAGGGATCTGGGAGGGGGAGGGATGTAGATAATTAAGGGGGGCCAGCTACACTACAGAAAACTAATTTTTAATCTAAAAAAGTTAAAAAAAACTATTTTTGGGGGCAAATTGGGTACTGGCAGACAGCTGCCAGTACCCAAGATGGCGGCAAATAGGTAGAGGGGGAGGGTTAGAGAGATGTATGGGGGGATCAGGGAGGTTGTGGGGTAAGGGGGGATGCAGACTGCAGACAGTATGAAAAAAAAAAAAATAACAAAAAATAATAAAGATTTTTATTTCAGTACTGGCAGACTTTCTGCCAGTACTTAAGATGGCGGTGACAATTGTGAGGTGGGGGAGGGAAGTGTGCTGTTTGAGGGAGGTCAGGGGGGGATCAGGGGGTGGGATGTGTCAGGTGGGAGGCTGATCTCTACACTAAAGATAAAAATTAACCCTACAAGCTACCTAATTAACCCCTTAACTGCTGGGCATATTACAAGTGTGGTGCGCAGCAGCATTTAACTGCCTTATTATTACCAAAAAGCAACGCCAAAGCCATATATTTCTGCTATTTCTGAACAAAGGGGATCCCAGAGAAGCATTTACAACCATTTATGCCATAATTGCACAAGCTGTTTGTAAATAATTTCAGTGAGAAACGTAAAATTGTGAAAAATTTAACAGTTTTTTTTTATTTGATCGTATTTGGCGGTGAAATGGTGGCATGAAATATACCAAAATGGGCCTAGATCAATACTTTGGAATGTCTTCTAAATAAAAATATGTACTTGTCAAGGGATATTCAGGGATTCCTGAAAGATATCAATGTTCCAATGTAACTAGCGCTAATTTTTTAAAAAAAAGTGGTTTGGAAATAGCAAAGTGCTACTTGTATTTTTTGCCCTATAACTTGCAAAAAAAAAAAAGAACATGTAAACATTGGGTATTTCTAAACTCAGGACAAAATTTAGAAACTATTTACAATGGGTGTTTTTTTGGTGGTTGTAGATGTGTAACAGATTTTGGGGGTCAAAGTTAGAAAAAGTGTGTTTTTTTTCCATTTTTTCCTCATATTTTGTATTTTTTTTATAGTAAATTATAAGATATGATGAAAATAATTGTATCTTTAGAAAGTCCATTTAATGGCGAGAAAAACGGTATATAATATGTGTGGGTACAGTAAATGAGTAAGAGGAAAATTACAGCTAAACACAAACACTGCAGAAATGTAAAAATAGCCATTGTCATTAAGGGTAAGAAAATTGAAAAATGGTCCGGTCATTAAGGGGTTAATAATTATTCTCCTCTAAGAGCGTAGATACTTTCACTGTGGCATATATTTGCTGAGTATTTATGTATGACTCTTACAATGTTTATGACAGCTCTCTCAGACACAGAGTCCCAGCCATCCAGCCTGAGTTTAGACAGACACCTGCACGTATCTCCAGTTCCTTCTGGACTCTTTCCTAAGTTTCCTTTTTGACAATTAGATCCTCAAGTTTAATGCCCTGTATGTAAAAAGCTTTAGGGGTAACATATCATAAGGCTAACTTTAATTATCACACAATTTTACTTGCAGATGAGTGTGGTTGTCAGTCAAGCCTTAAAGTTTAATGCCCTATATCTATACTGTCCCACATGTCCTATGCTGTAAGACCAGATTTGATTGTTGCATAATTTCTGTTGCGCACTAACCCTTTAGAGGGTAAAGTTACACCATGTGCACACAGATGAACTAGACCCCACAACTTGAGGTATGAAATTACCAAGATTGTATTGGAACCTTGTTTCTTATGTTACTATATTTATAAGCGGTATATTCTCTTTCAACATGATAATTGCTACTGTAAACCTACACATACATATGGAGCTCTGCACAGGCTTTTAAACCATGGTTAACAGTCTCTGAATAACAGTGTATTCACAACACTTAGGGATGCTATATTGCTTTTTCTATTACGATTAAGAGATTTTAGGTTCCCTAAAATTTTGAGGAGGTACTACTTAGACCTTATATCCTAAGGCTCTCATACGTTACTCAATCACTAGACTAGAGTAGATCTGAACTACATAAGCGTTGATTATTTTGGCCTGTTTGTAGCCCTTACCTCCCTACTTGTGTGTCAGGGATGTGCATATGGTTTAATATAAATAATAGTACCTTCTAACGCTGTCTCTACTACGGCTAAAGCTATATGTTACAATATAAGGCGGAAACGCAGGTTCATTATAAATGGATACCTACATATACCTTAAACCCCTGTATATTCCTGGACTTCTGTTCCAGGATACACAAGTATTTGTAAATACCATTAGCTATATGAAAAATGGTCTTCCTACTAGTTAATCTAGTCATCTCCTTAATAGAGACTTTGACCTTAAGTATTCATATCCTATTTAATATAATAATAAGTCTAATACAGTGTCGCCAGTTGACAAGTACTATTTGTGCAATTAGCAGTAACTAGTATTATAGATACAGCTTGTGTACAGTACCAAGAACTCGTATAAGGCATTGCCCCCCCACACCCCCACACCCCCCCATGTTTGACTAGCGGTGCTTACCCGCTGAATATCCTCCCCCCCCATACCCTGAAGCTATTTGCCTGTCTACCAGTTTTCTTCATAATATCCTTAGTGGCCGTATGGCCTGAGAGTTGATTGCTAACTGGTTAATAATTTATGCTATTTATCATAAAAAAGAGGTTTCATTAGCCTACTTATTGTATACTGTATAATTTTTGAAATAATTTGTTCAATTCTCGCTGTATTTTTCATTTATGATGCGCACAGGCGATTTCTGTTATATGTTTTTTCTTTCTGTAAAACCTCAATAAAAAAAAATATTACAAAAAAAAAACAAACTATATAGTTTCAATATAACTAGAGGCAGCCACCAGCAAAAAAAAACAATAGTTCTGAAGAGACATTTAAAATCTCATTATATATTCCACATAAGCTTAAAGGGACATGAAACACACATTTTTTTCTTTAATGATTTAGAAAGAACATGCAATTTTAAACAACTTTCCAATTCACTTCTATTATCTAATTTGCTTCATTCCCTTGATATCCTTTGTTTAAAAGCATATCTTGATAGTCTCAGTAGCTGCTGATTGGTGGCTGCACATAGATGCCTTGTGTGATTGGCTCACCCATGTGTACTGTTATTTCTTCATCAAGGGATTTCTAAAGAATGAAGCAAATTCGATAATAGAAGTAAACTGGAAATGTTAGCGCTGCGGAATCTGTTGGTGCTCTACAAATAACCGATAATAATAATAATAATAATGTTGTTTAAAAGTATATTCTCTATCTGAATCATGAAATAAATATTTTGGGTTTCATGTCCCTTTAAAGTACCGCTAAAAACAGTATAATTGAATAATTGCTAAATACAATATAAAAAGACAATGCAATAGCACTTACTTTGAATTTAAAATCAGCAAAAGAATATTTTCGGGCAATGTTTTGGCATGTGACAACTATCAGCCAATTACAAAATGCATATACGTATATGAGCAGAACAATATGAGCATATAGAAAAATTACATACTTTATCTAAATAATTTAAAAAAATACTTTAGGTCCCTTTAATTGTTGTTTATTCCTCTGTAAGTTCTGCAGACTTTAGGGGTAAAACTATTACTTATTATAAAGTTTAAAAGTTTGCTTGTCATGAGGGACTTTCTGACTTCTGGCTGGTTCTAGTAAAAGAATAATTTAGAACAGTATCAAGCAATGAACTCATGTGACTGAACATTGTATGAGGTTTTTGTAACTTATTAATATTGCCTTACAAAATACTAGTTGTATACTATTGGAAAGGTACTGGGATGCAGCTGTCTACAGAGCTGAAAAATACAAATCACAATACTCAAAATCACCTTGAAATTTGAAATTACTTATAGTAGCAAAACAATTAACCATGATTATTTATTTTACACTATTTTCCTGCATTTTACCTTTAGTTTTTGTGTTTTTATTCCACTCCCTTAACAGAAGCTAAAGTGCACCATACATAAATATCAGTTATGATTTATTTAAATTAATATGTCTATTTTTTGCAGTACATTGTTTAATGGTATCAATATTAATAGGACTTTATATAGTGACATAACAGAGTTTTAGATCTGGTTCCTTGTAAAGAATTATGACTTAATTTGTCTCTACTATTTTGGTATATGGCTCTCATTTCTAGGTGTACATAAAATCATCCTATAGTAATTTACAGAACTCCTTTGCAGCATTTTCCTTTGGTTAATTATAAATGTGGCCCGAAGTGTCTAAGCTGTAAGGTATATCTAAAATAGTTTTTATGAAAAAATACTGCAGATCTTTACTAATAAACTTGTTGTCAAAAGTACATTCCTGGTTACAAAATGCAAACAAATTGCTTGCTTTGGGGGTATATTTATCAATGTGAGAGCGGACATGATACGAAGTAGTGTATCATGTCCGCTGCATATCGATAAATGCCAACAGCATACGCTGTCGGCATTTATCATTGCACCAGCAGTTCTTGTGAACTGCTGGTGCAATGCTGCCCTCTGCAGATTTGTGGCCAATCGGCCGCTAGCAGGGGGTGTCAATCATCCGGATCTTTATTCGATCGGGTTGATTTCTGTCTGCCGCCTCAGAGCAGGCCGACAAGTTATGGAGCAACGGTCTTTAGACCACTGCTTCATAACTTCTGTTGGAAACAAGGGGCCTCAAGCTCCATACAGAGCTTGATAAATATGCCCCTTTACCTGTATTTTCTATTCATGTTAGTTTGAAATGCCTTAATCAAGGGTGACAAACCTTAATACGTATGTCCAAGGTAGCACACAAACAAAAAATGGCTATTACTATCTTGCCTGCCTTTAGTTCTATACAGAATGCATGAAAACAATTTAGATTATTTACATTAGTTGGTATCACCCAGGAGAATATGACACACTTTATACAAGATAATACAATAAAGGGGAACATTCAACCAGATGAATACTATAAAAGTATGGAGGCAGACATAAAAAGGTTTAAACTGTGTACAATGTGGGGCTTACAGCAAGACAATAGCAGCCAGATCAACTTTGTTCAGCTATTAGTAGGCCACTGAACCTTTGTCTTAGCTATTTTGTGGTTGTTACAAATAATATATTAACTGGCCAAAGATTTTGAAGGATTTTGTTGCTGCTTAATTGAAAGTTAGCTTCAAATATATTTACAAATTTGGATTAGGGGCTTTATATATCATATCTCATATTTGAAAAAAGATCTCAATACAATATAATAGTTACTAGTACTAAAGTACATTTTTTGCAGTACAGTGGTCCCACCCCTTGCTCTCTTCCCCCTCTCTTTTGCTCTCTTCTCCCCCCTCTTTTTTGCTTTCTCTCGACCCTCTCCTTTGCGCTCTCTCCTCCCTCTTTGGCTCTCTTCCCTCTCTTTGGCTCTCTCCCCCCTCTTTTGCTCTCTCTCTCCCCCTTTCTTTTGCTCTCTCTGCCCCCTCTTTTGTTCTCTATCCCCCCTCTTTGGCTCTCTCCCCCCTTTCTTTTGCTCTCTTTGCCTCCTCTTTTGTTCTCTCTCCTCCTCTTTGGCTCTCTCCCCCTCTTTGGCTTTCTCCCCCCTTTCTTTTGCTCTCTCTCCCCCCTCTTTTGCTCTCTTTCCCCCTCTTTGACTCTCTCCCCTCTTTTGCTCTCTCTCCTATTTGTCTTTCTTTCCTCTTTTGCTCTCTCCCCCCCCTCTTTGGCTCTCTCTCTCCCCTCTTTGGCTCTCTCCACCCTCTATTTGGCTCTCTCCCCCCCTCTTTGGCTCTCTCTGACCCCTCTTTTTGGCTCTCTCCCCCCCTCTTTGGCCCTCTCCCCCCCTCTTTGGCCCTTCTCCCCCCCTCTTTGGCTCTCTCCCCCCTCTATTTGGCTCTCCCTCCCCCTCTTTGGCACTTCCCCCCCCTCTTTGGCCCTTCCCCCCTTTTCTTTTGCTCTCCCCCCCTCTCTTGCTCCCTCTCTGGTCTTTCAAACCCTTTGACTCTCTGAACCCGCCCCCATCGCGGCACCCTTCTGGCCACGCCCCATCGCGGTGGCACCCGTCCGGTCACGCCCCTCGCCGTGCCCGACCATGCCCCTCATCGCGTCCTGTCACACCCTTCGCCACGCCCGGTCATGCCCCCACCACGACGCTCCCGTCGGCCACGCCCCCGGACACTCCTCTTCAGCCTTGCTCTATGCTAAGTGTCAGGATCCAAACGGCCAGGTATGTTTGTCATGTGCAGTCTCTACTGCGCATGACTGCATCTGACAAACATACTTGGCCATTTAGTATATAGGATTTACACATTTGCAGGGTTTTGCAAATTTTCAGTAGTCCATGACATAACCATTTGAAGATACTTTTGATTGTATGAACCTGTAAGCCAAATATATAAGCAGTGTCTGCAAATTACTATGTAGTTTTACTCTGTTTTAACATACTCAGCAGGGAATGATCCAGCCCAGTGTCTCAATGTGGAATCCATTGCTTAGGTGAATTATAGGAAAAGCAGGCAAAATAAGCACTTGATTTAATTTTGAACTTTATTATGCAGTAGGGATGGGCAAATGTTTCACAACATTCGAAAAATGAAACATATTTTAACACATTTGTTCGTTTCGAACTTCAAATGTTTGTACAACATTCTAACATTTGTTTAATGTAATAGTATTTCTATTGCTTTCTTTAAATGTAATATTCGTTTTGAATTTTCCTAATAATTCTATTCGAATTATGCAATATTCAAATTTATATATTTGTAATAGTATTTCTAATGATTTCTTTAAATGTAATATTCGAATTATGCAATATTCGAAATAGAAACATTCAAATTAATATATTTGTATCTATTATGTAGAAATTTACTTAATTCCCTACCACATGAACTATTGAACTTCTGAATAGTATTTTTTAAATTGAAGGTTACATTTGAAATTTTGAATGTGGACATTACATTCTATCTAATTATGAACATTCAAAATTGAAAGTGACATTCAATTATTATAGAATTTATATATTCGTTCTTATCAACATTTGATTATGTAAATCAAATTTCTACAATAACATTTGTTCTAACATTCGAATTCAAATATAAACACATTTGTCCATCCCTAATTACAAGTGGAGCATTATTTAAAGGGATACTAAACCCAATTTTTTCCTTTAGGATTCAGATAGAGCATGCAATTTTAAGCAACTTTCTAATTTTACTCCTATTACTCCGGCCCATTTTTGGCTCAGCAGTCAGAGGAAGGAAGCAAGAGAACAAAGAAAAATTGATAATAAGAGTAAATTAGAAAGTTGCTTAAAATTGCATGCTCTATCTGAATCATGAAAGAAAAACATAAATTATGCTTACCTGATAATTTCCTTTTCTTCCGCGGAAAAGAGTACACAGCCGCATTCATTACTTATGGGAAATAAGAAACTGGCCACCAGGAGGAGGCAAAGACCCACCAGCCAAAGGCTTAAACACTCCTCCCACTTCCTCTATCCCCCAGTCATTCAGCTGAGGAACAGTGGAAGAAGCATCAAGGTGAAAGAGTGCCAGAGGATGAAAACAACACCTCAAAAATGGATGGGGGGCTATGGACTCTTTCCCATGGAAGAAAAGGAAATTATCAGGTAAGCATAATTTATGTTTTTCTTCCTAATGGGAAAGAGTCCACAGAGGCATTCATTACTTATGGGAAATTTATACCCAAGCCAAAGATGACACAGAATGCCAAAATGGGTGGGTAAGAGGCAGACCACATGAAGGCACCACCCAAAAAACACATTCCCAAAACAAAAAATCCCCCGTTTCGTCTGAAAACAGGGAACAAGAACCCCTTGAAAAAAAGGCATCTCCAAAGATGCAAATCTACCGACAGGTCATAGAACCTGTATGGTCACCACGATTAGATGTAACCGAGATCACGGACCCCAAGGACACTATCTCTCAAGGCAACAGCCCAGCCACAGCCCGTCAACCAACTAGGAGACCCGACGAACCATTCCCAAAGGGAACACAAGCCTAACAGAAGGAGGAAACCCCAAGGTCATCAAGAAAACAACCCATCTCTGCTTGACAGGCATACTCTAACCCATGTCCCAATGACAGGAACTGCAGCAGAATACAAGAGAAAAACCTGAAGAGAGCATACAGAACTCAAGGACCAGAAAGCATCCAAAGAGCTAAACAGCAGGGACCGATGGCACTGCTATGAAAAAACGTTCACCAAGGGAAAAAACCCTTACCAGCTAACAGGAGAAAACAAAATCCAGTCCCGCATCCCAGACCACAAGAGACTGAGGGTGCCGTACTAGCAAGGACCAATTCCAGAGATGGAAAAAAATCAATGAAAAAGAAGCCAGACATAAAGGAGAAGCTAGTGGTGCGAGCAAGAAGTGGAGCCCTTCCTATAAAAAGAATTACCCCACCTTGCTCCTGTGCAACCAAGACAGCACAGCCCCTACAGACGACAGAGCAGCAGAACCTCATCTCCATTCAAATCCCCGGCAACAGAAGGAACCCAAGGATCCAACTCCCCCCAGAGGATTGCCAACTAGTACCAAAAACAGCTAACTAGCAGCCAAGTTAATAAGCAGCCAAGGAGCAGATAACAGTAACCAGTTTCAAATGCAAAACCCTTTAAGTCTGCTCTTCAGCAGACTCCCTGTACGCCAAAGCATCGCTGTTCACACAGTCTATAAACTTAGCTAGGGTTAGAGCAGTGATTCAAAAACAACATATCCAATTGACCGGTAGCTAGACAAGCCAACAGGCCACAACGGTTAGCAACTGGCACATACCTCCTCTCAAGAAAAAATGGAGGGGAATAATCAGTCACTTAAGAAAAAAGACAACTAGAACCCTGATATAAACCACCTAGAAATGGGTGACAAGAATCCCAACCTCTGAGAGACAATCTCTCAAGCCCCCTAAGCCAGTCAGTCAGTCGACTAAAAGACAGAAGCGGGGAAAAAGACCAACACGCTAATCATTGACATAAGGCATGCAGCAGGGCTGACCCATGGAGACAAAACCTCAAAACAGCTTCACAACTGGGAATTTAACTGTAAACTTCCAAACTCCCCATAAATGAGAAACAAAGGAGCGCATCCTAATCTCAACCCTAAGTTTCAAGGAAACACAGGGACAAAAGAGGTGAAGATAGTGGAACTAACCACCTCTAAACATCCCCCTTAGAAACAACTACTGCTTTGAAAGGATAGCGGACACCAGATCAGATCAGGCAGGATCTTTACGCCTGGGTTCAAACCCACAACCTTCTACTGCAGGAGCGATAGAGCGAACCACTACACCACATATCCCTTCAAGATTGTGCTAGACTATAAAAAGTCCATGGATAGTTCAAACTAGACAATGACCACGAGTCAAAAAGCATCTCGAAATGCCATAACCGCACAAAGTATTAAGGACCACTCCCCTCCACCGGGGCTGCAAAGGAACACAGTGAGACACCACCAGCCCTATGTGTAAAGCAGAACTGCCACAGGCCAGCCCAAGCGCTTCTGACATCCAGACCCTCAGGTCTAAGTGAAGTATTAGTGTAGTTTTTCTTTTCTTTTCTTTTTTGTATGAAAAAAAACAAAAAAACAGAACAAGTGAACCAGCAAGTCTCGCCGGACCAGCCAGGTCAAAAGTGTGTCACTAACAAGTCACATGGCACATAAACAATTGCGGACGAAATCTGGAAACAAGTTCTATAAAAGAACATAAGTCGAGCAATCCCCAAATCCCCATAGGGAAGAAAAAACAGAAATGAAATAATCCTGACCGGATAAAAAAACAAACAAGGGCACCAGCAGGCATCCGCCCAGAAGGAACCATGCCTCTGTAGTACCTGTCAGAAAGAAACCGTAACCTTCAGAAAAACGTCTGGGAAAGCTTGCATGAAACTGACCGGGAAAAACACACCCCATTAGTCCATCTCACAGAATCCTGAGAAGATCCCTGATGATACAGGAAAGGATCCCTCAATAAATCAAACAGATGTCATAGTAGGACGCACAGCCACACAATCACCCATGGGAGAAAAACAATAAAGCCATTCACGGTCTGAACATCTGGGATAGGCAGGCAGGCACATAACTGCAAGGAAACCTCAGCACCCTTTAGGCGAATCAGCGCCATTAAAATATTAAAACAAAATTGTCCCGCCATCTCCGGGGTAAAAAATCCACCCTGTGCGGAGGAGACATTAACATTGGAGGCACTCGCAAAGGTAAAAGGATTGTGCAATTGGGAAAGCACCTCCTGAGGAACAGAGCCCCCAGGAGCCGATGGCTCAGAAGGTCCATGGTCCCTCGAGCCCGAGGGACCCGGAAAACCATGCGGGGCACGAGAGACAAGATTGGCAGACTTGCGATAACAGGACCAAATTACAATCCTCAATTGAGGACGATTCAGAATCAGATATTAAAATTGTCTCTGCATTAGAATCCTCCATGGCTAAGACTTAAAATAAGAACGCAATTTGGAAAAAACTGGCACCTGACACCTACAATGGCTTGGGCACTCACCACCTCCTATGACCAGGCCTCAGCGGAGAAGACTCTTTCCTCCTTTGCCACTCAGTCAGGATTGTGAAAGGGGAAGAAGACTTACCCAATTGCAAACACGCAGCGTTACCAGATTCCAAACTAGGCCCTATAACAAACTAACAAGTCTGATAAAAATCGTAGCCCGAGGTCAGGCCTAGTAAAACGATACATGTCTATGCCTCAGAGCCCAAATGCCCGTACACAAGCAGGATGATCACATAAGAAACATGATAAACAAACCCCATCCCATTCACTAATCCCCCTATAAAGGAAGATAATCCCTTGATTCCTAGATCGAAGCAGAAGGTGCCTCAATGAGGTTCATACTGAACTGACATAACAAATCACATTACAGCAACATAATAAAATGAAACGATCTTACCGGAATCCACACCATGGAACAGGAACACTGCCCTTCAAGTATGATGAATAGGAGCATTACCTCTGCCATGGACTTGAGAAAGGACAGCAGGTAGCGAAACAAAGTTCGGCAACGCCAAGTGCTGAAAAGGAGCTGTGAATACGAGTTGGGATGGTGTCGCAGGGGAAGCTCCCACTGCATCTCCGGACTCTCACTTTCGTCCAGGCCCTCCACGAGAGGCTGACAGGACTACTTAAAACTCCCGTCTTGTGTTGAAGAGTAGCACCCTCCATAAGAGACAAAATAAAAAACTTCTGACACTTCTCTGCCAACCTCCTGGGATGAAAGGAAAATAATGACTGGGGGATAGGGGAAGTGGGA
This sequence comes from Bombina bombina, assembly GCF_027579735.1. Taxonomy (NCBI): domain Eukaryota; kingdom Metazoa; phylum Chordata; class Amphibia; order Anura; family Bombinatoridae; genus Bombina; species Bombina bombina. Next base: position 751,641,634 of record NC_069501.1, on the reverse strand, counting down.
GGAGTATTTAAGCCTTTGGCTGGTGGGTCTTTGCCTCCTCCTGGTGGCCAGGTTCTTATTTCCCATAAGTAATAAATGCGGCTGTGGACTCTTTCCCATTAGGAAGAAAAAAATGGTGTTTAGTATCCTTTTAACGCTCCCGCTCAAGTGCTAACTCTGCTACAAGTAATGTTTTTGTGCACGTCGGGTAGCACTTATATTACAAGTTTAAATTACAAAGTTTTCACTTCAAATATCGCAATTGCATTAACGTATCCCCCCATAGTAGTCAATGGAGCAAAAAAAAGTGGAAAAAACCCTAAAACCCTACACAATCACATAGTTTCAATGGCACTAACCTGACATGAACATATGAATATTTCACATTCCAATGTTCTTCACATAGCAGAATATGTTCTATTTATTCATAAATACATATGTACACACATATAAACATATATATATATATTTAGATATGTAAATGTATGCATTTTTTGCCTGCCTTTTTCCCCCCCTAAGACGTGAGAACTCATATCTTTTTTTTAAATAATTTTTTATTAGACAGTGTTATTATTAGAGTGTAACTGTACTTTTAAATGTATTTTTTATGTGTTTTGTGCAACTTTTTTGTTTTGCAAAACAGTTAACCAAAGTTCTAAAAACGTGATAATCATCCTTGTATAAATCACAACTGCGCTCACACGTTCACGTTTAATTTAAACTTGTAAAACGAGTGCTAAATCCGACGCAAACCCCTTTTCGCTCACGCAGAACTTTTAGCGCACCACTTGAAATCTGGCCCTTTATGTAGGACTTTTTTTGGGTGTTTAATACCTCTTAAATATCTAGCCTTGCTTATGTTTATAATTGTTTCCATTAATTGTAAGACATTACCTGGTCAATATTCCATTTTATACAGATTAATCTTTGACATTACCTGGTTAGTGTAGCATTTTACACAGATCAATCTACACTCCTCTCAAAAAATAGCAAACTACATTCATACATAACCTTTCCAGATCTACTTCATTTAGAACACGACTTTAAAATGTATTGCAGCCATAAAAACTAAAGTGTGGACAAGGCAAATACAATGCTAACATATTGTTCCTCTGAGACTGCTAATTCCTTCTGTTCCAGCCTCTACAACTTGCTCTTGTCTCCTGATTATGGGCATACCATTAATTTAGATATGCAGTGGTCTTATACATTGCTTTATGGTTCATAATCAAATAATATTCTGTTTAATTTTCCAACACTTTCTCTTTAACAATGTGAAAGTGTAAACTACAATTGTACTAAATTCCGTGTGGACAAGGTTCTCAACTTGAGAACCTGTCCACATGGCTTCACAATGAATGGGCAGCAGACCCTGTATGTCCACTGCCCATATGTATCATAGCACACTCCACTCTCTTGCAAGTGAAATGCCACACCTTTCTCTAGTGAGATTGGTTTGGTAGCCAACATATTTGGTGTTATTTCAATCTGCCACCTCACAGACGAGAATAAGAAGCAGTGGTCTGATTACTTCTGCTTCTTACATTGCGGGAAGCAAGCTTGCATGTGCAAGTATGCTCCACAAGGGCTTAATGGCAGCTTAAGCTACTTAGTACATAGAGACAAATACTAGGGATGCCATCCCTACCATATTTCCCGGGTTGTCCCATAATTTGGGGCATTTTTTTTTATTTCCCCAGCCCCTGTTTTTTTGCACTCTATTTTCCAGTTTCCCCCACCATGGCTGTCAACTTGAAATAAACAAAAAAATAAACAAAAAACACTTCCATTAAAAAAAAAAATCCTATTGGCTAATGCAATCAGCCAATAGGATTGAAGTTCAATCCTTTTGGCTTACCCAATCAGCCAATAGGATTGAGCTGGCATTCTATTGGCTGTTCCAATCAACCAATAGAATGCCAGCTCAATCCTATTGGCTCTTTAACAATGTGAAAGTGTAAACTACATTGTAAAAAAAACCCAACAACAAAAGCAAAACACAGATGGGATCCATGTACTAAGTTCTGTGTGGACAAGGTTCTCAACTGGAGAACCTGTCCACATGGCTTCACAATGAATGGGCAGCAGACCCTGTATGTCCACTGGCCATATGTATCATAGCACACTCTCTTGCAAGTGTAATGCCACGCCCTTCTCTAGCGAGATTGGTTTGGTAGCCAACATATTTGGTGTTATTTCAATTACATTGTGGGAAACAAGCTTGCATGTGCAAGTATGCTCCGCAAGGGCTTAATGGCAGCTTAAAGGGACAGTACACCATAAAATTATTTCTCCCTTAATGTTTTTCCATTAACTTTTTTTTTTATCAGATGCAGAGTATAAAATGCATGAGATTTGCTTTTTTAAGGCTTATTTGTGTATATGAATTAGCCGATTTTGTGTATGGAAGCCACAACCTAATAAAATGGGTTGAGCTTGTAGGTATAATCAGATCTCATTACTTTATCACATTGTGTACATATACCTGCTTCTTTATCTTATATCTGTCCATAAATCAATCACCAATACTTGGAGAGAACAATGGAAGTTTAACATTTTATTACCTTTTCTCTTCTATAACCCACTGGGATTGTAATTTATTCTACTGGCTGTGTTTACACAGCTTGGCATCGAGGCCAAAAACTTTCAGGATAGGTGGGGATACCACAGGCTAAATAAACTATTTCAAATGCCAATATGAGGGTAAAGGAAATACTTGTAAACAATTTAATACACTCCAGCAGGTAAAGTGGATCATTGGGAACAAATTAAAGGGGAGAAAATTTTTGAGTAAACTGTCCCTTTAAGATACTTAGTACATCACGACAAATACTAGGGATGCCATCTCTACCATATTTCCCGGGTTCTCCCATAATTTTGGGCATTTTTTTTATTTCCCCAGGCCCTGTTTTTTTACACTCTATTTTCCAATTTCTGATTGCATCAGCCAATAGGATTTTTTCTACTTTAATTCCGAATGGCTAATAGAATTCTATCAGCCAATCGGAATTGAAGGGACGCCATCTTGGATGACGTCACTTAAAGGGACAGTCTACCATAGAATTGTTATTGTTTTAAAAGATAGATAATCCCTTTATTACCCATTCCCCGTTTTGCATAACCAACACAGTTGTATTAATATACTTTTTACCTCTGTGATTACCTTGTATCTAGGAACCTTCTTCCAGCCCCCTGATCACATGACTGTGACTGTTTATTATCTATTGTCTTGCAGTTAGCATTGTTTTGTGCTAAATCTTAAATAAGTCCCTGTGCCTGTACACAGTGTTATCTATATGGCCCACGTGTACTTTGTCTCTTTGTGTTGAAAAGGAATTTAAAAAGCATGTGATAAGTGGCAGCCCTCAAGGGTTTAGAAATTAGCATATGAGTCTGCCTAGGTTTAGTTTAAACTAAGAATACCAAGAGAAAAAAGCAAATTTGATAATAAAAGTAAATTGGAAAGTTGATTAAAATTACATGTCCTGAATAATGAAAGTTTAATTTTGACTAGACTGTCCCTTTAAAGGAGCCGTCATTTAGTAAGAAGACTTCGTTGGAAGAGGATGCTCCGCACCGGATGTCTTGAAGATGGACCCGCTCCGCATGGATGAAGATAGAAGATGCCGTCTGGATGAAGACTTCTGCCCGTCTGGAGGACCACTTCGCCCGACTTGGATGAAGACTTCTCCCGGCTTCGTTGAGGACTTCGGCCCGGTTGGATGAAGACTTCTCCCAGTAAGGTGATCTTCAAGGGGTTAGTGTTAGGTTTTTTTAAGGGGGTATTGGGAGGGTTTTAGATTAGGGTTGGTTGTATGGGTGGTGGGATTTAATTTTGGGGGGGATTTGTAATTTTCTTTACAGGTAAAAGAGCTGATTACTTTGGGGCAATGCCCCGCAAAAGGCCCTTTTAAGGGCTATTTGTAATTTAGTGTAGGGTAGGGCTTTTTATTTTGGGGGGGGGCTTTTTTTATTTTGTTAGGGGGATTAGATTAGGTGTAATTAGTTTAAAAATCTTGTAATATGTTTATTATTTTCTGTAATTTAGTGTTTGTTTGTTTTTGTACTTTAGCTAATTTTATTTAATTGTATTTAATTGTATTTACTTTAGGGAATTGATTTAATTATAGTGTAGTGTTAGGTGTTAGTGTTAAATAGTTAATAACTATTAAGTTACTATTCTACCTAGTTAAAATAAATACAAACTTGCCTGTAAAATATAAATAAACCCTAAGGTAGCTACAATGTAACTATTAGTTATATTGTAGCTAGCTTAGGGTTTATTTTATATATAAGTATTTAGTTTTAAATAGGAATAATTTAGTTAATGATAGTTATTTTTTTAGATTTATTTAAATTATATTTAAGTTAGGAGGTGTTAGGGTTAGACTTAGATTTAGGGGTTAATAACTTTAATATAGTGGCGGCGACGTTGGGGGCGGCAGATTAAGGGTTAATAAATGTAGGTAGGTGTCAGCAATGTTAGGGATGGCAGATTAGGGGTTAATAATATTTATCTAGTGTTTGCAATGCGGGAGTGCGGCGGTTTAGGGGTTAATATATTTATTACAGTGGCAGCGATGTCCGATTCGGCAGATTAGGGGTTAAAAAATGTATTTTAGTGTTTACGATATGGGGGGCCTTGGTTTAGGGGTTAATAGGTAGTTTATGGGTGTTAGTTTACTTTTTAGCACTTTAGTTAATAGTTTTATGCTACGGCGTTGTAGTGTAAAACTCTTAACTACTGACTTTAAAATGCGGTACCAGTCTTGACAGGAGAGGGTCACCGCTCACTTTTTGTCAGACTCGTAATACCGGTGCTATGCAAGTCCCATTGAAAAAATAGGATACGCAATTTACGTAGTGGATTTGCGGTATTTCCAAGTCTGGCCAAAAAAGTGAGGGGTACACCTGTACCTGCAAGACTCTTTATGATAGAGTTAATGTATCCAGGGACAAGAAAAGCTTTCCTTTAGTTAGTGTTGACACTTAAAGTGACATGAAACCAAAAATGTTTATTTTATGATTTAGATAAAGAATACAATTTTAAACAACCTTCCAATTTACTTCTATTATTTAAAAAAAAATAAAAAAATAATACACATGGGTAAGCAAATCTCACAAGGCATCCATTTGCAGCCACCAATCAGCCATTGGGCCTATTTTTATATGCTTTTCAACAAAGGATATCCATAGAATGAAGCAAATTAGATAATATAAATAAATTGTGGCAAAACATCTTAAAATGTTGAATAAATTGTGTTTCATTAACTAATAGCTATAGGACGACAAAAGAAGACAGCGCAATCCTTGATTCAAGGTAGTATTTATTGAAGGGCAGTCACAACACGTTAGTAATTAGACACTTACTAGATGGATGCAAATAACAAGCCCCAAAGATCGCAGGAGAAACTCAGAATCTTTGCAGCAACTAACCGCCAATGCGTGCGTAATCCGGAAAGGCTGACCCAGTCAAATTCAAAACTCCCGGCTAGTGGTAAAGCTTATGCAGCCGATTGTTGACGTCACTGCTACTCCTTCTCCTAAGGATGCTTGAACGGACCAAAAGAAACTCAACGCATTTCGCCGATAACACACCGGCTTTCTCAAGAGTGATTTGATCCTTAACAGAAACAGTCTTTATTTATAGGTCCTTAAATGACATGATTGGTGGAGCACATTTAAAACGGCACGATTCCAACTTGCCCAAATTTATCACATATATAAAATACAAATATAAATACATATAAAAACCGGATTACATAAACATAGCTTAAAAAGATTTTATACTTACAAAATCAACACGAAAAAAAATTATTTATGAAAACAATATTTTAAATAGACTTTAAAACTAGTCATAAAGGGACATAAAAGTTCAACTGCATAATCTGCGCAAACATCTGTAAAAAAATGAATCAGTATGCATAAATGTACAACCATCAAAAATATGAAATTTAAAACTTAAAATTTAAAAGTAATTTTTTTTTTAGAAAAGCTTGGACATCAAGATCAATATTAAGACCTAGTGGGGCAAGACTTCTCAACCTGTAAATCCACTCGGTCTCTTTCCTTCTTAATTGAAGTAATCTGTTAGAGGTTCCAGGGGGTACCCAGTCAATAATTTGAATGTGTAAACCTTGTACATCACTACCATGGACAGATGTAAAGTGAACCGGTTCTAATATTATATAGGTGTTCACTAAATCTTTTACTAGTTTTCCTTTTTGTGCGACCAATATAGATATGATGACATTTACAGGAAAGTAAATACACTGTATAAGTAGTTTGACAATTGCATCTATGTCTCATATTAAATGATTCAGAATCGCAGTTTCATGGTGTTTTATTTTGTCTTATGAAAATTTGTCCAAATGTTGTCGATTACAAAAATCTCCCTTATTTGTTTAAAAAAGGTTAGTAACCCTACCCAATAACTTTAACCCCTTTGCTGCCATGAATTTGCAGATATTTTTTAGCCTTGTTACTAAAACTCCTTTAAACAGAAATAAAGCCTCTCTTTTTTTTAATTTACCTATGAAATTATATATATTTTTTGGCATAAAAAGAGCTTGCATTAGATGACAATTTTAACTAGCTCTTTATTCATAGAATTGACATTATTGTAACATTCCTGCAAAAAGTAAAACAAAGTTCATAAAAAGGTTAATTATCCCATTTCCCAAAATCTTTCTAACTGAATAAGAAAAATCCTTCATGCTCGCCAGAAACAGGAGTTAAGAAGCAGCGGTCTTCAGAAATACAATAAGAGCCTAGATTGACACCCCTGCTAGCTGCCGATTGGCAGCAAATGTGCAGGGGGCAGCACTGCACAAGCATTTCTAGTGAAATGCTTGTGCAATGATAAACGCCAACAGCGTATGCTGTCGGCATTTATCGATGTGCGGTGGACATTAATGATTCGGCCCCCAAATGTATATATTTTTCATTATTTTTTATTATATTAAAGTCGTATTCTGCAGCTATGTCTAAAATGATGCAATGGGGAAACTCTTATTTGGTATAGCAGGACTGACCAAATACTAAAATTGACCCCAAAACTATATAAATTTTAAGGCAAACAACCCAAGGTATTGACCTAGGCCCAGTTTTCTATATTTCATGCAATTATTTGGCCGCAAAAAATAATCATATAAAAAGAATTATTAACTTTTTCTCAAACTTTGTTTTTTTTACTGAAATTATTTACACACAACTACTGCAGTCATAAGGAAAATGGTTGTAAAAGCTTATCTTGTATCCCCTTTGTTCAGAAAGAGCAGCCATGCATAGCTTTGCCCTTGATTATTGGCACTTAGAAAACTGCTAATTGCAGCTGCGCACCACATTTCTGAAATACCCAGGAGTGAAGGGGTTAATTAGCTAGCTTGTAAGGTTAAAGGGACAGTCAACTCAAATATTCAAATATGTAATTCCTATAAAGTTGCTAACGATTTTTAGTTTGCACTGTAGCCTAATTTATTACCCTAAATCGTTTATAAGCATTACTATTTGCTTGTTTCTTCTTTGCAGTTCAAAATGCCCGCCTGCCCCCTCCCATATTTCATCATCATGATCCTCAGGTTGTTCAGTCTCCAGCTCTAAGTCGGCTACTTCTCGTCATTCCACACTCCTGTTTTTTTGCGCATGCGCATGCGCATTGCGCCGCTAACAGGTGTGCACGTCTGTCAGTGAGCAGCTGTGTTTAGTGCCGTCTCTTGTTTATTGCAGGGTTGGAGCTGGAGCATACGAGCATGTGGTGATCAAGCGCTAACAAATACACTACAGGGTATTCTGGTGCAGGATCCAGACGGGATTGTGGCAGAACCACAAAACTGTGTCCCAGTGGGAATTTGTGACATCCAGACACTGCCTGATTGGAACTTTGACAGCTCCGTAGAGGAGTTTTAGATCAGATGGGCTCTCTGTCCTGTTAGAAAAGGGCAACACTCATTTATCTGGACGTGATCTGAGTTGTAACAAGGTAATATTGCTCCAGCGGGCGAAGCAATGCACACAACTTCCTGTTACACTGGGCTTCCTGAGATAATCACTAATAATCTTACAAACCAGGATATTAATTTCAGGGTGCTGCTTTTATTTATTTTTTTATATTACTTGGGGACCATATACACAATCATTAAGCTAAACATTTAGATGTCCAGCAAAGCCATATTCTGCCTGAGGAACATCTCTGTTTGGTACCCTAATATGTAATTCCTGCATCGTGCAGAACATAACTTGCTATGGGGTAGTATTTGTGACAGCCCAGCGTGACACTGGCAACTTGCACACTCTGGCACGGCCCTCTGTAGCTTATCCAGCTAATGCAAGAATCGTATCCTACTCTAATTGTATCACATACACCTACAGTATTGGACAATAAGTGTTAGATTTTGTACCTTAACTAACTGGGGCGAATGGGTGTATGTGATACAATTAGAGTAGGATACGATTCTTGCATTAGCTGGATAAGCTACAGAGAGCCGTGCCAGAGGGTGCAAGTTGCCAGTGTCACGCTGGGCTGTCACAAATACTACCCCATAGCAAGTTATGTTCTGCACGATGCAGGAATTACATATTAAGGTACCAAACAGAGATGTTCCTCAGGCAGAATATGGCTTTGCTGGACATCTAAATGTTTAGCTTAATGATTGTGTATATGGTCCCCAAGTAATATAAAAAAATAAATAAAAGCAGCACCCTGAAATTAATATCCTGGTTTGTAAGATTATTAGTGATTATCTCAGGAAGCCCAGTGTAACAGGAAGTTGTGTGCATTGCTTCGCCCGCTGGAGCAATATTACCTTGCTACAACTCAGATCACGTCCAGATAAATGAGTGTTGCCCTTTTCTAACAGGACAGAGAGCCCATCTGATCTAAAACTCCTCTACGGAGCTGTCAAAGTAACAATCAGGCAGTGTCTGGATGTCACAAATTCCCACTGGGACACAGTTTTGTGGTTCTGCCACAATCCCGGCTGGATCCTGCACCAGAATACCCTGTAGCGTATTTGTTAGCGCTTGATCACCATCTGCTCGTATGCTCCAGCTCCAACCCTGCAATAAACAAGAGACGGCACTAAACACAGCTGCTCACTGACAGACGTGCACACCTGTTAGCGGCGTAATGCGCATGAGCAAAAAACCAGGAGTGTGGAATGACGAGAAGTAGCCGACATAGAGCTGGAGACTGAACAACCTGAGGATCATGATGACGAAATATGGGAGGGGACATGCGGGCATTTTAAACTGCAAAGAAGAAACAAATAAGTAGTAATGCTTATAAACGATTTAGAGTAATAAATTAGGCTACAGTGCAAACTAAAAATCGTTAGCAACTTTATAGGAATTACATATTTGAACATTTGGGTTGACTGTCCCTTTAAAGGGATAGAAAGTCAAAATGCACAATTCTGTCATAGGGGCCAAATTATTCTGGTGAAATGCTTGTGTAATGCTGCCCCCTGCACATTTGCGGCCAATCGGCAGCTATCAGGAGGTGTCAATCATCCAGATTGTATCCAAGGTGGCGGATGAGTTAAGGAGCAGCGCCCTTACAACCCCTGCTTCTTAACTTATGTTTCCGGCGAGCCTAAAGTTTCGCGTGGAAACAGCAGCATGCGCTGCTTAATAAAAATAATATTCTTAAAATGCTAAAAACATGTCACTAGCAAAGTATAAAAGATAAGAAATATGTGATCCCCATACATTTTATTTTCATATTGGAAGCAGAATCATATTTGATCTGTATCTTAATATCCTATATATATATAAATATATATTTATTTTAAAGAAATTATTATAGAGGCCAAAACATATAACAAGTAATGACAGAAGACACATGAATGTTTAATATTATCCACATTGTTCAGTCCCAAGACACAGCACAGCTCCCAATGTGTCCTCTAATGTGATTTAATTATCACACTCTTGTAAGCTGGAGTGTTGAGGCTTTGATGGCTATTTGTAACTACACTATATTTTGAAAAGCAAAAAAGTAATTACTCTAAACAGCATTGCTGAGAACTCTTTAACAGCTCTTTTGACAAGAAGGTCTTACAAACTACATCAAAACAAAATAAGCAATTAAGAGCTGTTATACAAAATGGTTTACATTTATAGAAAACATAGATGTTATTGTTGCATCATTCACCTCTTCCAAGATTGAAATCCCCATACAAGTGGAGTGCAAACGTTTGCGCCCCTATCGATAACGGGTTTATGGGGGGGGGGTGTGCTTGTTGGGCTTACCGCTGGTATTACAAGTTGAAAGTAAATGCGATGGCTTGAGCACAATCGCAATTTATGCTGCAAAGATTACCTGTTAACTGTTTAGAAAAACATGAAAGTTGCACAAAACACATCAAAAATACATTTCTAAAAATTATTTTAATAAAAATATTGCACACAAAAGTTGTAAAGACTCAAATATATGAGGTCCCCAAAAAGACAGCCACAGGACTTTAACATCATGTTTGATGACAGTTATTAAAATGTATTCCAATTTGTACTGCCTTGAAAAATACTACTTACCCCCTTCTCTGCGCAATGTTTTGATGCCGTCTCTGGCGGCATCAGAAAAAGGCTCCCATAGGAGCCTATGAAAGCGCATTTTTCTGAGCAGAATTTTGTAAAAGTCATTGAATATTGAAAGTATCTGAAGAAGTACCAGATATCACCGTCCTTCAAAAAACAATTAGCTGGAACAGCATTAATGAACACATATCGTGTAGGGAAGTACTTTGTGTGATTATTGTCAGTTTGTCAGTGCACTCTATAATTGTGCAATCAGATTTGAACAAATAAAAAATTAACTAATTTTTCTGTGTTCTTTGCATTAGTTTAAAAACATGAAATGGTTGTTTGTAGCATTAGCACTAGCTACTACTTTAACTTTATATTTAGCTGTTGTTCAGCTGCTGTTCTGCTGCCCTGAAGATGTTCCACACAGGGGAAATAGGGAGTTATCAAATGTATGTTAATGAACTAGTAATATTGTAACAATTTGGATAATCTGAAACAGTCTATGTGTAAATCTTGGACAAAATGTAGATAAAATATTTATAAAAATATGAATAAGGTGACAAAAAATGGATTTTGTTAATGCAAACTGAAAACTGATACCCTTCAAAAAGTGATAAATGATATTGTATTGAGCTATTATCACTTCATATCATTTTTAGGTATTAAATTATTAGAAAGTAAGATAAAAAAATGAGGGTCTTAATGTCTGATCATATCTGATATATTGCAGTTTAGTATGATCAGCATCATGTGTATCAGCTAAGAGTACCAAGATAACAAAGCAAATTTAATTTGATGATAAAAGTAAATTAGAAAGTTGATTAAAATTACAAGACCTATCTGAATAATGAAAGCTTAATTTTAAACTAGACTGTCCCTTTAAATTTATAAAAGTCATTGGTGAAAAGAAATGTATTTCTTTAAATTCTCAAATATTATACAGAACATTTATTTTGTAGCAATATAAGTTTTATTGTGCATAAACAACAAAAAATTGATAAAGAAGCCTTTGATGTAAAGGCTTTGTGTTGTGTCTCATAATAAGGTATGCTTACCATCATGCTTGTGTGTGCACACTCTCCTTAATGCCTAAAACTGTTATGTTATGAGAGCTAGTGGTGTTCTTAAAATGTTTCTTTGAAAAGAGGACTTTTCAGCTGGATATTGAATGTGGTGAAACATGTATTGCATTCAGGACTATCGTTTTTTTTATTGGCATGAAAACAACAAAAGTTTATTAGGTGATGAGACTGACAAGGTTATCAAAAGATAACAGAATAAAAGGCTTTCAGAAGGGGAGAGGAGTGAGCCTAAGCTATAAAAGGTAAGACTGAATAGCACACTAAGTGCTCTTTATTTAAAAAATTTCATTGAAAACAGATATTTATGTAGAATCTTTATAGCCGTAAAAAATCTTATTTCAATCTTCTTGTGTCTACATGAAAACATCACTAAGCTTCAGTCAGATCTTATCCTATCAGCCTGTGCCACAGCACTCGTGCTGCCTCCACTTAGAGCCTGTTACAGTTTCCCATTCACTGTGCTGCCACACTTGAATGTTAATAAACACTGGGTGGGTGGGGGGTTCTTATAAGATAAATGCAGGTATATAGGGGGGTATTTGCAACTAAATTAATTACATTGCTTTATGGGAGTCTCTTGCATGCACTACCCCCACAGATAGGGAACATGTATGTAAAATAAGGAATTTCTAAATCTATTAGTATATTTTTTCTTTGCTTTTTGAAAAATGTATGTTTCATTCTTGAATACAGTATTTTTTGGGGGGGGTTTGTTTTGTGTTTCTGATTATGCATGATTTAAAGTATGTCAATATAAACCAGTAATTGCAAAATGGAAATATATTGTCTATCTAGTTTGGACATGTATGGCACACAGAAGCTTGATAAGAGAACCATTAAAGGGACAGTCTAGTCAAAATTAAACTTTCATGATTTAGGGCATGCAATTTTAAACAACATTCCAATTTACTTTTATCATCACATTTACTTTTTTCTCTTGGTAATCTTTGTTGAAAGTTAAATCTAGGTAGGCTCATATGCTAATTTCTAAGCCCTTGAAGGTATTTTGACAGTTTTTTTTACAGCTAGACAGCACTAGTTCATGTGTGCCATATAGATAACATTGTGCTCCCTCCCGTGGAGTTATTTATCAGTGAGCACTGATTGGCTAAAATGCAAGTCCGGGGAATGCAACTTTGTGTCAAGGAGAGGTTGCACCATAGGAAACATAGTGGCACCGAGTAGGCTCAAAAAACAATGGGTAGATGCCAGCAGTTGGCTCACAGTGAAGGGACACTTTAAGTGCCATTATGGGAAATGTATTGCTTGTTCTTATACCAAGGTAGGGGAGCAATTCTAGTCTAGCAGTACACAAAAAGTATACCACTAATTGTTGCACCGCATTTGTGGTATGTATATAAGAGTGCATTGTGAGGTCCATACATTTGTGGTATATCAAATACAGTGCATTGTGAGGTCCAGTATACTGGTTGCTCTACCAGGGAAGTGAGGTACCGTATCAGGGAGCATTTGAATGACATTAACAATGGCAGACAATGCTCGGATCTGGTCAGGCATTTTATTTATTGCCACAATCAGGATGTCACCACCTTTAGTTGGCAGGTCATAAAAACCGTACACCCAAAGCCAAGGGGTGGAAACAGAGTCAACAAAAAACTATACAGAGAGATCTTCCTTTTACAGACCAAAGGGACTTAATATTGATGGCAATATAATAAACTTCTGGCAACATAAATAATGTACAATGGTGCCAGTAGTATTTGTAGAAAATAGGAACCACATTTTGGTGTAAGAATTGTACATCATTCCTCTTTTGAGTGATTGAAACCCACTTAATTATGTTGCTGTACTTTATATTGGTTTAGTGATAGAATAATCTGTATTTAACAATATAGGTTAGGGGGGCATTGCTAATTAACTTTTGCTTTTTCCTTATATTATTTTTATTTTCACGTTTTTGCCATTTTTTTACTGTTTATTGTTTATTATTATTAACCACTTTTTTTGGTTATATCATCTGTATGTATAACATATGCTTAAGTTATAATAGAATGCTTTGTACTACTATGAGTGAATTACATATCAGACATAGTGCCTGGGATGGTCTGTCCCTTTAAGTCCGTGTAGTCAATTATGTAAATTACTTGCAACATCCAATGAGTTTGTTTTACATGTTACTTAAATGTCATGTTGGTTAATACAAAAATATGTCTATGAGTAAGACCCGGCGGCCGAAACGCGTTAGACACTCTATCTCTGTTTGCTGCTGTTTTTAAGATTTTTTTGTATCCATGTTTAATAAATGCTGATTTTTATGACTAGCACTTTGTACGACTCGCTGGCTTACCTGCATATGTCTAAAATGCAAGTCTGTCAAAAGAACTGAGATAATGGAGCAGTCTGCAGAGGCTTAAATACAAAATAATCACAGAGGTAAAAAAGTATATTGATATAACTGTGTTGGTTATGCAAAACTCTCGAATGGGTCTATCTTTTTAACAATAACAAGTCTGGAGTAGACTGTCCCTTTAATACTTTCAGATGACAGCATTAAGGTGGGGCTTCTCTAGCTGTTGTAAACTTCAAACTTTAAAATATACAGAATGAGAAAAAAAAATCTAAAAATATACTAAGTGTGCCAAAAAAGAGCAAAATATTCATGAGAGAATGAAGTAAACCAATAATCAACATACAATTGTGCATTATAAAATTATTTTAATTACATGAAAATTATTTTTCATAATGATATGCATTGCAGCCCAATAAACATGCTATGAATAGAATTAAACTAATAAGCATGTACAATATAATGGTTAGCTCAACATTAATTTATCCAACAATCCATGAGGCTAGATTAATTGACTTTCATTAGGCTGTAGAGGGTGTTCGCCATCAAGGTGTGAAGCTCACTTCACCTATTGGGTGAAATTCATAAAGTTGTGAGATCCAGCTATGTAGCGTTGGTGCAGGCTCTACAGAGCCTGCAGATGATAATTAAGAAGCAGCAGTCATTAGACTTCTGCTTCCTAACCTACACGCCAGCTCTGAGCTGGCGGAACAAAATCACCCCCCAACAAGTCCGACCGGGGCAATTGACAGTCTTTGCTGGTATACGATTGGCTGCACTACCAAGGGGCGCCATTGCAATACACTTCTCGCAATACCTAGCAGACAGGTTTGCTGGAGCAAGCCTTGTCTGCCCGGTGCTTCCCAAATATTGGCCATTATCTTTTCAAGTTGATCGCCAGTGGGCATTCCTGCCATATATAGTTGTGTTAAAAAAACAAATATCTCACACAGCAAAGGAGAACCACTAGCAATAGAGAAGACAATGGTGACAAACAAAATACTTTGGAAATAGGTTTGTAAATGGTACCCCTTTGAGTGAGTTAAAGGGATAGTAAAGTCCAAATTAAACTCTCATGATTCAGATAGGGCATGTAATTTTAAATAACTTTCTAATTGTCTTTTATCATAAAATTTGCTTTGTTCTCTTGGCTTTCTTAGTTAAAAGGTAAACCTAAGTAGGCACATATGCTAATTTCTAAGCCCTTGAAGGGCGCCTCTTATCTGGATGCATTTGGCATTTTTTCACGGCTAGAGGGTGTTAGTTCATGTGCTTCATATAAATAACATTTGGTTCCATGTACTAAATGGCGGGTGGACAGCTTCTCAACTTCGCTACACACGGGCAGCGGATCTGTTGATCAGCTTGCCTGTATGTATCATTACGCACTCATCGGAGTGTGTAATGCCCGCCCCTTCAATCGCGCAACCAATCACGTGACTGAAGGGGCTGTCAATCACCGAGAGCAAGCATGCTCTCGTGATATTTTGCCTCGCCATCTAAGAGGTGGCGTAGGGTGTAGGAAGCAGCGGTCATATGCAAACCTTTCGCTGCTTTGTACATGTAGCCCATTGTGCTCATGCACCTGGAGTTAATTAAGAGTCAGCAATATTTGCCTGAAATGCAATTCTGTCAAAAGATCTGAGATAAGGAGGCAGAAGCTTAGATACAAGGTATTTACAGAGGTAAAAAGTATATTTCTATAACAGTGTTGGTTATGCTAAACTAAGGAATGGTTAATAAAGGGGTATCTATCTTTTTAAACAATAACATTTTTGGTGTTATAGACACAATAATGTAGGGTCGATAGCTGTAAAATTACATGTACTAATGATTTAGAGCATAACATTTTCTGCTGTTATGTGGGATAGATCTGTTCTATTTATCAGCTGATCACTTCACTTGCTGCTCTGATGAGGGGCAAGTACAACCCTTTATGACTTCCACAATTCTTGAGCAGCAAAGTTGTAGTGAGTTATTTTCTTATTTTGTTTTTATTTTTTGGTATTTTTGTAAAAATATTTGTTTTTGTCCAGATCTATTCATCTTTTAAATAGCCTGTTCACCCAAGGGACTTGAAATCCTTTTTTCTTTCTTTCATGATTAAGATAAAGCATACAGTTTTATAAAAAAAAAATATATTTCTAATTTTTTCCTATAATCTAATTTTTTTTCTCTCATTTGTTGAAGAGAATACCTAGTTAGTTAGTGTGTACGTGTATTTATATGTTTATATTTTTTATTAGACATTGTTATTATGAGTGTAACCATACTTTTAAATGTATTTTTAATATTTCTTGTGATTGTGATTTGCGTAACAGTTAACCAGAGATCTGAAGTCACGCTATCCCGATATGTTAAACTTCAACATGTAATATACGCGAGCAAACAGGCACGATAAACCCGATATCGCTTGAGCGACAATAAGCGTGCTACTCGTAATCTAGCCCAAAATTGATAAACTTTTAAATTATAGTCACTAGGCAATTAGTTATATTATTACATTTTAGTTATTTTATTTATTTATTTATTTGAAGCAGTTATATTACAATGATTCTCTAACATACAGTGTGTTTTTTTTACACACACTGATAAAATGTGCTTTGGCTTGGCATAATTGGAATTTAGGTTCATGCAAGAAAAGGCTTTCATCTTAAGTTTAAATAATCATCTTTAAAAGTGAGTTGTAGGTAGCATTTAATAACAATCTCAATGAAGGAAAATATACTATAGTTTTCTTGTATTGGAAATTAGATTATATTTGCTCTGACTAAGGTGCCAATTTATCAAGTGTCTGGCGGACATGATCCACTGCAGTGATCATATCCGCCAGTCATCGATAAATGCTGACAGCATACGCTGTCGGCATTTATCATTGCACAAGCAGTTCTGATGAACTGCTTTTTCAATGCCGCCCCCCGCAGATTCATGGCCTCTAGCAGGGGGTGTCAATCAACCCAATCGTATGAGATTGTGTGGATTGATGTCCGCAGCCTCAGAGGCAGCAGAAGAGTTAAGGAGCAGTGGTCTTAAGTGAATGTAAATTTTGATGCTAAAGTGCCCGGTTTTTCAAACTTCGATTAAAAACAGGGGCACTTTAATTCATCAAAATTTACATTTCACTCCTGTTGTGAAAAAAACTTACCTTTTAAACTTCACAGCAGCTCCAGCTTCCTCCACCCATTTCAAAGCATCTTCCTGGGTCTAAAATGAGGCATCCGGCTTCCTCCAATCACAGCGTTAAATCAGACACTGATTCCCCCGGGGGGGAAGCTGTGATTGGAGGATGACCTATAAATCATTTCTGACAGAAATGGCTTGTGAGACAGGAGGAAGCTGGAGCTGCTGTGAAGTTTAAAAGGTAAGTATTTTTTCACAACAGGAGTGAAATGTAAATTTTGATGAATTAAAGTGCCCCTGTTTTTAATCAAAGTTTTAAAAACAGGGCACTTTAGCATCAAAATTTACATTCACTTTAAGACCACTGCTTCTTAACTCTATATAAATACTAAGGCCTAGATTTAGAGTTGGGCGGTAGCCGTGAAAACCAGCGTTAGAGGCTCCTAACGCTGGTTTTTACCGCCCGCTGGTATTTAGAGTCAGTCAGGAAAGGGTCTAACGCTCACTTTGCAGCCGCGACTTTTCCATACCGCAGATCCCCCTACGCCATTTGCGTATCCTATCTTTTCAATGGGATCTTTCTAACGCCGGTATTTAGAGTCTTGGCTGAAGTGAGCGTTAGAAATTTAACGACAAAACTCCAGCCGCAGAAAAAAGTCAGTAGTTAAGAGCTTTCTGGGCTAACGCCGGTTTATAAAGCTCTTAACTACTGTGCTCTAAAGTACACTAACACCCATAAACTACCTATGTACCCCTAAACCGAGGCCGCCCCCACACCGCCGCCACTCTATTAAAATTTTTTAACCCCTAATCTGCCGCTCCGTACACCGCCGCCACCTACATTATCCCTATGTACCCCTAATCTGCTGCCCCTAATACCGCCGACACCTACATAATATTTATTAACCCCTAATCTGCCGCCCCCAACATCGCCGCCACTTACCTACACTTATTAACCCCTAATCTGCCGACCGAACCGCACCGCTACTATAATAAATGTATTAACCCCTAATCCGCCTCACTCCCGACTCAATAACCCTATAATAAATAGTATTAACCCCTAATCTGCCCTCCCTAACATCGCCGACACCTAACTTCAAACATTAACCCCTAATCTGCCGACCGGAGCTCACTGCTATTCTAATAAATTTTTTAACCCCTAAAGCTAAGTCTAACCCTAACACTAACACCCCCCTAAGTTAAATATAATTTTTATCTAACGAAATAAATTAACTCTTATTAAATAAATTAATCCTATTTAAAACTAAATACTTACCTGTAAAATAAACCCTAATATAGCTACAATATAAATTATAATTATAATGTAGCTATTTTAGGATTAATATTTAATTTACAGGCAACTTTGTATTTATTTTAACCAGGTACAATAGCTATTAAATAGTTAAGAACTATTTAATAGTTACCTAGTTAAAATAATTACAAAATTACCTGTAAAATAAATCCTAACCTAAGTTACAATTAAACCTAACACTACACTATCAATAAATTAATTAAATAAAATACCTACAATTATCTACAATTAAACCTAACACTACACTATCAATAAATTAATTAAATACAATACCTACAAATAACTACAATTAAATAAACTAACTAAAGTACAAAAAATAAAAAATAACTAAGTTACAAAAAATATTTTTTTTTTTACAAACATTAGAAAAATATTACAACAATTTTAAACTAATTACACCTACTCTAAGCCCCCTAATAAAATAACAAAGCCCCCAAAATAAAAAAATGCCCTACCCTATTCTAAATTAAAAAAGTTCAAAGCTCTTTTACCTTACCAGCCCTGAAAAGGGCCATTTGCAGGACATGCCCCAAATAATTCAGCTCTTTTGCTTGTAAAAAAAACCATACAATACCCCCCCCCAACATTACAACCCACCACCCACATACCCCTAATCTAACCCAAACCCCCCCCCTTAAATAAACCTAACACTAAGCCCATGAAGATCTTCCTACCTTATCTTCACCATGCCAGGTTCACCGATCGCTCCAGGCTCCGAAATCTTCATCCAAGCCCAAGCGGGGGCTGGCGATCCATAATCCGGCTGAAATCTTCTATCAAGCGGCAGCTGAAGAGGTCCAGAAGAGGCTCCAAAGTCTTCATCCTATCAGGGAAGAAGAGGAGATCCGGACCGGCAACCATCTTGATCCAAGCGGCATCTTCTATCTTCATTCGATGACGAACGGCTCCATCTTGAAGACCTCCAGCGCGGATCAATCTTCTTCTTCCGACGTCCAACTGAAGAATGAAGGTTCCTTTAAGGGACGTCATCCAAGATGGTGTCCCTCGAATTCCGATTGGCTGATAGCATTCTATCAGCCAATCGGAATTAAGGTAAGAAAATTCTGATTGGCTGATGGAATCAGCCAATCAGAATCAAGTTCAATCCGATTGGCTGATCCAATCAGCCAATCAGATTGAGCTTGCATTCTATTGGCTGATCGGAACAGCCAATAGAATGCGAGCTCAATCTGATTGGCTGATTGGATCAGCCAATCGGATTGAACTTGATTCTGATTGGCTGATTCCATCAGCCAATCAGAATTTTCCTACCTTAATTCCGATTTGCTGATAGAATCCTATCAGCCAATCGGAATTCGAGGGACGCCATCTTGGATGACGTCCCTTAAAGGAACCTTCATTCTTCAGTTGGACGTCGGAAGAAGAAGATTGATCCGCGCTGGAGGTCTTCAAGATGGAGCCGTTCGTCATCGGATGAAGATAGAAGATGCCGCTTGGATCAAGATGGTTGCCGGTCCAGATCTCCTCTTCTTCCCGGATAGGATGAAGACTTTGGAGCCTCTTCTGGACCTCTTCAGCCGCCGCTTGATAGAAGATTTCAGCCGGATTATGGATCGCCAGCCCCCGCTTGGGCTTGGATGAAGATTTTGGAGCCTGGAGCGATCGGTGAACCTGGCATGGTGAAGATAAGGTAGGAAGATCTTCATGGGTTTAGTGTTAGGTTTATTTCAGGGGGGTTTGGGTTAGATTAGGGGTATGTGGTTCTACTTTTGGGGGAAGCAATTGTATTGTTGCACCCCCCCCGATCCGCCATCCTGCAGCCAATATAACTCACATTACGCTGCTTTCTGCTTATAGCATCTTACATTCGTCTATATTTTAGTATGCATTTGTTTTTCTATTGGGGTTATTAGTGTTCATATTGTTTTGAGAAAAGCTCGCCACCTTTCAGTTGGCGAGAAAAAACTGTGATATCTGCAGTGCAAAAATCTTTATAGAATTACGCTGGGATTAGTGAGACATTGTCATATACGCCCATGGAACGCCCAAGTTCAGCCCATTTTACGAAAAAACAACAATTACGCTTTGCATTTTGTATTTATAAATTCAAATTTCGGTGTGATTTTTGCACATCCAGTGTACTACAATTACGATTTAGGCTGTGAATATTTAATTTGATTTATTCCTGTGTAAATTACATACTAATTTTACTTTTTTGTTAACATACAAATTTTGGTGAAGAATTTTGTTACGATTTTTGATGCACCTTAACAATACATTTTTTCCCTGCTTATTTTTGTGTGAATGGTTCAAATATTTGTTTTGTATAATGTTTAAAATACGAATTTTGTTGTGCACATTTCTTATGAAAATGCAGTATACGCCCCTTAGCGAGACACCCTGTTTTCAGGGTAAAAAATGGCTTTAGATCATTCCACCAGGGAAATAGAAGGACAGGCGAGAATTCATTAATAATCTCGCCAGCCCAGAGAGCTTTCAATCATTGAGCCGTGAGAGAGAGAGGTAATGCACATGCTGCCCCAGCACTAAACTGAACCGTTTGATGCCAGCAGATAACGCTATTACACAAAGTGCTTCCTCTGTAACCACCGGCTTAAGCTCCCACATTGCAAGTTAACTACTTGACTTCACATAGTAAATGGTATTTTACTTATGTGTGTGCTTGTGTATGTGTGTGCTTGTGTATGTGTGTGTGTGTTGTGTTGTGTGTGATTGTGTGTATGTGTGTTTATTAGTTTGTGTATATGTGTATGTTTGTGTATGTGCTTGTGTGTGTGTATATTTGTGTTTTTGTGTATATGTGTATGTCCATTTATGTGCGTGCGTGTATATGTGTGTGTCTTTGTATATATGTAAATGTGTGTGTATGTGCATGTATGTGTGTTAGTGCATATGTATGTGTATAAGTTCATGTGTGTATGCGCATGTGTATGTATGTAAGTTCATGTGTGTGTTGGTATATATGTGTGTGTTTATTTGTATGTGTGAATGTGGGTGTGTTTGTGTATATATGTCTGTATGTGTATATATGTGTATGTGCATGTATGTTTGAATATATGTGAATGTGTTTGTATGTGCATGTGTGTGTGTGTATAAATAAATATATATATATATATATATATATATATATATATATACGTTTGTGTATGTGTGTGTATGTGCATGTGTGTTTGTGTATATATGTGTGTATGTGTATATACAGTATGTGTATGTGCATGTATGTTTGTATATATGTGAATGCGTGTGTTTGTGCATGTGTGTATATATGTGTGTTTGTGTATGTATGTGCATGTGTGTATATATGCATGTTTGTGTGTGTAGGTATGTGTGTTTGTATGGGCATATGTGTCACACAATAATCTGGCACATTGCCACTCCAGATATCAGGCTTTGGTCTGCCACTGTTGGTATTAAGTCTTTAAAGCAAGTGCTTATTTGACGTGCTCGTGCACGCTTTCCCCCATAGAAATCAATGGGGACATAGTGTAAGAAAAAAAACACCCGAAGTGCGAATGAAAAACTGTAACGCAACCCCATTGATGTCTAGGGGAAAAAAAAGTTACTTTTAAACCTAACACCCTAACATAAGCTTTAAACGGAAATATATGGTTACCAGCGCCTAGGTTAAATACAAGCTCACCAAAAAAGACTTCCTAACAAAGTCTATATAGAGGAATAGCAAGAATAGATGGAATTGGGAGCGCCAAAGGCTAAAGTATTGTATAGGTCAACTATATAATTCTGATATATCCAACAAATCAGCTGAAACACGATTGAATTACCAATGATACCACAATCTACTACTCTATATAATTTTTTTTTAGCAAAGGCTAAGGTATAGTATAGGTCAAATATGTAACAAAATCAGCTTGAACACGAATGAGTTACCAACAATTCAACAATCATCTGTTATATAAAAAAAGGTTTATTTTAAAGTATTGTGTAACAATAAAAAGACTTCAGCTTGAAACAAACAATACCTAAATCAAGTTATACTTTGTATCCAAGTTAAGAACAAATACCATATTGGGTAATATGCTAATATGCCAGAAATTGCAATTTATATATACAAGATGTGAAATGAAGAAAAGAAGAAAGAAATATTAAAGTGATATAAGTGATTACCTCTCTGATACCCCAATTAGAGGTTAACAGTTAACAGTATATCTCAAAGAAACTAAAGAACAATATGTTTAACCTTATGTAAATTACCATATGTGATTACCCAGGTGTAAACTGTGATAATTATCAATTATCTAAGGATGTATGTAATACTTAAATTCATAAAATTACATAAAAAATTACATATAAAATTACATAAAATATTACAATTTTTTTTTTTTACTAAATAAAGATATGTGCCGGCACACTAAGTCCTTTCAAAAATGTCATTATGAATATGTCATTGTGAACAAGTATCCCAGAAAAGTCCCAATTAATGTTCCAATAAGATGCGATTATATCCCAATAAGATGCGTTGAATCCTAAAAGAACCGTTGTTCATTGTAGTATCCCGTTGAAGAAAATTAAAAACAATAATTTAAATCCAGATATATACCTATAGGAGAAAAAAGAAATAACACTCTAACAAGTATATTTATGGAATATGAGCTATCGGTACTCGACTCACCCAAAAGTGCGATCCTAGAAGTATATACAGCCTCACAAATTCAAATATGAACACGTCTACGCGTTTCAGCCCTATAAAAAGGGCCTTTCTCAAGACTCTTGAGAAAGGCCCTTTTTATAGGGCTGAAATGCGTAGAACTTGGATACAAAGTATAACTTGATTTAGGTATTGTTTGTTTCAAGCTGAAGTCTTTGTATTGTTATACAATACTTTAAAATAAACCTTTTTCTATATAATAGATGATTGTTGAATTGTTGGTAACTCATTCGTGTTCAAGCTGATTTTGTTACATATTTGACCTATACTATACTTTAGCCTTTGCTAAAAAAATAATTCTATACAGTAGTAGATTGTGGTATCATTGGTAATTCAATCGTGTTTCAGCTGATTTGTTGGATATATCAGAATTATATAGTTGACCTATACAATACCTATTAACCCCTAAACCGCCAGCCCCCCAACATAGCAAAACACTAAATTAAACTATTAACCCCTAAACCTAACACCCCCTAACTTTAAATTAAAATAACAATAGAAATAAAAACTTACCTATGAAATAAAAATAAACCTAACATTAAACTATACATTAACCTAACCTAACCTGTTCAAATCAGTCAAAAGGATTTCAGTAGCTCTGATCCTATTGACTGTATTGAACAGCCAATAGGATTTCAGAAGCTCTCATTCTATTGGCTGATTTAAATTTGAATAATCAAATCAGCCAATAGGAATGCAAGGTACACCATTTTTAAACAGCTACCTTGCATTCAACTTCAGTGTACAGTGGTGACTGTATGAAGAGAACGCTCTGCGCAGGATGGGAACTACTTCAAGGATAGCTCCACTCTGCTCCACAGGAATGAAGATAGAAGACGTTCCTGAGATGGATGAAGGTATCGCCGTCTGGATGAAGACTTCTCGCTGCCTGGATGAAGATGGATGTCCTGACTTCATGAACCATGAATAGATATTCTGGGGTTAGCGTTATGTGTGTTTTTTTTTTGTTTTGTTTTTTAGATTAGGGATGGGCACTTGGGAAAGGGCTGAATGCCCTTTTAAAGGCAGTGAAAAAGAGCTGAATGCCCTTTTGAGGACAATGCCCATACAAATGCCCCTTAAGGGGCAATGGGTAGTTTAGTATTCTTTAGAGTTATGTTTTTTTTTATTTTGGAGGGTTGGTTTGGTGGTGGGTTTTACTGTTGGGGGGACTTTGTATTTTTTTATGGGTAAAAGAGCTGTTTAACTTACAAAAGGCCCTTTTAAGGGCTATTGGTAGTTTATTGTAGGTTAGGGGGTATTTTTATTTTGGGGGGCTTTTTTATTTTTATAGGGCTATTAGATTAGGTGTAATTGTTTTTATTTTTGATAATTTCATTTATTTATTTTTTAAGCATAGTGTTTTTTATTTTTCGTAATTTTAGATTTTTTAAGTTTTTCTCTCAGTGTTTTGGTTTTTTTATTGGTAGTATTTTTTTATTTTATTAGAATGGTTATGTTACTTTAACTTATAGTTTAATGTTAGGTTTATTTTTATTTCACTGGTAAGTTTTTATTTATTTAAATATAGTTATACTGTAATTTTAATTTAAAGTTAGGGGGTGTTAGGTTTAGGGGTTAATAGTTTAATTTAGTGTTTTGCAATGTTGGGGTCTGGCGGTCTAAGGGTTAATAGGTTTAGTAGTTACTATGTGGGGGGGCTGGAGGTTTAGGGGTTAATACTTTATTAAAGTGTTGGCGATGTGGGGGGTTAAAAGGTTTATTTAGGTGTCAGCGATGTTGGGGTGCGGCGGATTAGAAGTTAATAACTTTTATTAGTGTCGGTGATGTCGGGGAGCAGCGGTTAGGGTAAATATATTTAAATAGTGTTGGCGATGTAGGTGGGTGGCAGATTAGGGTTTAATAACTTTATTTAATAGTCGCAAAGTGGGTGGGGGGCAGATTAGGGGTTAATAGGTTTAATATAGTGTTTGCGATGTGGGAGGGTGGCGGTTTAGGGCTTAATAGGTAGTTTATGGGTGTTAGTGTACTTTGTAACACTTAAGTTATGAGTTTTGTGAAACATTTTTGTTACATAAAATCCATAACTACTGCTCTCAGATGGCGGTATGCATCGTTTCGGTATAGGCTGTAACACAAGCTTTTTAGCCTGAATGCACAACCTGTAATACCGGTGCTATGAAAATCCCACACAAAAACCGACACGACTAGCAATATGTGTTCCTGGCCATTCCAGTGTAATGGCCAATTTTTCAGCATTAAAATCTGTAACGCACTGTAGTGCAAAACTCGTAATCAAGGTGATTGTTTGTTAAGGCATAGGGTGACCATATTTCCGCTTTAAAAAAGGACACATGAAAAATACATGTGTCAGGGTTCTTATAATTGAACTAATGCAAAACATTTCTTTAAACTGCCCTGACATGTATTTTTCATGTGTCCCTTTTTAAACAGCAATATGGTCACCCTATTAAAGCACCAGTTCCATCTTAAAACAAGATGGTGACTACGAGTTTCTGCTGAAAATAGTTATAATTAATATTATATCTATCTATCTATCTATCTATCTATCTATCTATCTATATATATATATATGTATATATATATATATATATATATATATATATATATATATATATATAGTGTAAACAAAAAAGCCAATTTGAGTAATATCATATATTTAGCACAGAGAGAAAAATTCATAAAAATAACTATTTTTCAATAATCATTGCTAGATACACATTTTTTCCCCCACAAAATTTAATTTGAGCATTTTGTGACTAAATTTAAGCTATTTTTTTTTTCTATTTTGTGTGCAGTTTACAGCTAGTTAAGCTTATTTTTCTAGAGAAGACATTGCTTGTTGTAAGAAGAAAAAAAATCAATAAATGGAAATATCAAGAAAAAAGGTGAACTGAATATTTGTTAAAACTTTAGACTTTTATTTTCCTACCTGTGACTGTGGATAAGTGCATTAAAAGCCAATCCATCAGACCAACTGCTGGTGAAATTGATAACGTTGACTTGTGGGTAATTGCGAGTTGATTGGCGGACCCAGCTAAGTAAGATTTTTTCACTGTTAGTTTGTTGCAAGTTGGCCATAATTTCTTTCATTACATTCTTCACCTGAATGGGTTAAAGCATTGTCAGTGCCGCAAATATTATTTATTTAACATTAAACATTTATTTGTTATATAAATAAGCAAACATAGGAATCACTTATATACTTATCACCATAAACCATGCTTTTTAAAATTAATTTTTGATTCCTCTAAAGAATAACCAGATTTTAAAGTGACATTGTACACTAAAACGTTTTTCCCTTTAAAGGGTCATAAAACCCCAAAACTTTATTTCATGATTCAGATGAAACATTCAATTTTAAACACTTTTCCATTTTACTTCTATTATCAAATTTGCTTCATTCAATTGCTTCTCTTGGTTTAAAATCATACATAGGTAGGCTGTGGAGCAGCAATATGTTGCTGGGAGCTGTCTGCTGATTGGTGGCTGCACTTACAGTATATGCTCGTTGCCATTTGCTCACCTGATGTGTTCAGCTAGCTCCCAGTAGTGCATGCTGCACCTTCAACAAAGGATAGCAAGGTATTGAAGTAAATTAATAATAGAATACATTTGGAAAGTCATTTAAAATTGTATGCTCTAAGTCATGACAGAAAAATTGTGGGTTTTATGTCCCTTTAATGTGTTCACAGTGGTCCATTGTATCAGCTGGAGTATATTAAATTGTAAGCAAACATTTTTATCTTTATTTTGCTATTCTAAATATCTAATTTTGCCTATACCAAAATATACACTAAAAATATGATTAAAATTTAATCTTTGTAGAAAAGATATGTAAATGGCAGACAATAGCACTGAATAATCTCTCAGTGAAGAGAGACAGAAAATGTATCTTAAATAGCTGGTTGTGCTCATCCATAATTAGCACTTCAATACCTTACTACATTTAGACTTAGATAGCGTTAGCAGGTCTACTATACATTTTTATGGGCATGTCCTTAAGTACAGGTGATGGTTTTAAAAGGATGGTCTAGTCCAAAAGAAAGTTTCATGATTCAGATAGGGCATGTCATTTTAAACAACTTTCCAATTTACTTTAATCTACTACTTTAATTTGCTTTGTTAACTTGGTATTCTTAGCTGAAAGCTAAATCTAGGAGGTTCATATGCTAATTTCTTAGACCTTAAAGGCTGCCTCTTCTCTGAATGCATTTTGACAGTTAACCAATAGAGGGTGCTAGTTAATGTGTGTCATATAAATAACATTGTGCTCACGCACATAGAGTTACCTTTTAAACGAACTGAAATAAGTTGGCAGTTTGCAGAGGCTTAGATAAAAGGTAATCACAGAAGTAAAACATGTATTAATATAAATGTGTTGGTTATGCAAAACTAGGGAATGGGTAATAAAGGGATTATCTAACTTTTAAAACAGTGCTTTCCAAACTGTGTGCACATTAGTGTGTAGTCGGCAGTGTGTAGGTGTGTTGCGCAAAGTCGCGAAGTGCATAACATTATGTCCAGGGATCGTCAAGTTGTCCATACATGGACACTGGTGTCTGGGTCAGACTCGGTCTCCTCCTTGATGCAGCAGCATGCAGCGCCTCCATTGCGCTACCCACATTTTTTTTGCGGGTTTGGAGGGCCATGCCTACATCATGTGACACTGCACTTAGCCTTAGAGAGAGTTAGTAGTTGTGGGAAAGTGACTCAGTGACGAGTGACTCAAGTAGACAGAAAGGAAACTTAGGGAAGAAGATTTATTCAAAAATATCTTTTTAGAATTTTGTGACGCAAACTGTTCTCTGCATTGTTTATGCATGGCAAGACCTGTGCTGTGGTGCTTGTCCATTGTCCTCACACTATAACTATGGCATGTCCATATGTTTCACTTTGGCACAGTGTTTTAACATTTGTAATGACAATGGCTGAATTCCAGCTCTTTCTGGTATCGGTGGGGTTAATCTGTTTAGATTCCGAAAAAGAAACTTTACCTGATCAGAAGTCTAGAAATTTAGGGGAGCTGGCATCTTTGGGGAGCATATCACCCTCCTAGAACTGTCACTAATGCCAAACTGATTTGTATTAGCAATAGCAAACATGTCTCAGACAAGCAATGTGATGGTGGCTCTTTCTGAAACTAGCTGGTAATATATTCACATTGCTAATAAATTCCCATGAACAACAGGTTGTTATTATTTCTCTTCCTTTTTTTTTTACATTCTAAGTTCCCCCTTCCATGTTTGCTAATAACAAATCAGTTGGGACTTAGTAATAAGAGGGTGATATTCTCCCAATGTATTGCTCTATCACCCCCAAAGATGCCAACTGCCCTAAATTTGCCCTCCCTGGAGCTTTATATAAATTAGTCAGAAAGAAAAGATATACTAAGGTTGTGATTGTGAATAAAGAATAGTGGCTTGTTTTCAAGACTGCTGCTAGTTATATAATTATAGTGCAGTTTATCTAAATAAGCCTGTAGTTTATTATTAATAAGTTATATTAATAATAAGATAACAACAGGCAGATTTAGATCAACTGCAATGTAATTATCGCATTTCGTTATTATATCATTTATGTATGTGTCCGTATCTCTTAAAACAAGTTAGTTTAACCTCTTGTTAGCTAGTACAACTGAATTACTGTGTCGCAAAATTAAGTAGGTCTAAAAAGTGTGTCACCAACATGAAAAGTTTGGAAAGCTCTGTTTTAAAACAATACAAATTCTGGTATATACTGTCCCTTTAATGAGCAAAACCAGTTAATTTAAATATAAAAATATATAGTACAATGTGCATTATAAAAAAACACGACAACCAAACAAAAGAAAGTGCAATTTAAAGGGACCAGCACTTAAAAATTTTCATTCATGATTTGGATAGAACATACAGTTTTAAACAACTTTCCAATTTACCTCTATCGTCAAATGTGGTTCATGCTCTTGTTATCCTTTGCTGAAGGAACAGCATTGCACTACTGACAGCTAGATGAACACATCTAGTTAGCCACTCACAGGAGAAAAATGTGCGCACACCAATAAGCAGCTAGCTCCCACTAGTGTAAGATATGTGCGTATTCTTTTTCAACAAGGGATACCAAGAGAATGAAGCACATTTGAAAATAGAAGTTAATTTAAAAGTATCTTAAAATTACATACTCTATCAGAATCATGCAGTTTTAAGTTTGACTTTCCTATACCTTTAAGAATGCAAAACCATTAGAACAACATTAGTTCATCGCAAACCCAAAACATTTTCAAATTTAAACTTCTAATCAATTAAAGAAAAACACTGATACATTTAATCCTGAACTGACCCTTTCTGGCACACAGTCATAATATTATTTATGGATATTTGAGCAATTCAAAATATTTATCTAAACTGAAGATCTTTAGAAATATTGATCAGCAGGATCCCAGCTCCAATACATTCCACCACAATTTGAAGTAGTAATGAGGTATTATCATACTTAGAACTATATAAACTGTAAACTATGGAAGTCTCACCAGTCTAAAGTTGAGGTGAGATAGAAATGTAAGCAATTAAATATTGCTACATATCTTGGAAAGGTGGCCAGTTTTTCTCATGCAACTATAACTCTCTTGTGTTCAGCTCTCTCCTTTTAGGCTATAAGGCCTCAATGGTCTTACCTGGTAAGTGTGGCTGTAGCCTGGGCCACACTTAGCTAAGACCAGCAGGAGCATATGAAGCGCTGGGCTGTGCTAAACAGAAGAAGTTTAGCACATTGGAGAACCCAGGGTATGATATATGCATGTTGGATCTGGTTGCAGAGTAGTGAGTTAAGTGTAGGAATATAGGGAGTCGTGCTTCTTTCAATAATGGCTTGGATGGTGTTACCTACACTAAGAGTAATTTTATTTGTACCTATAGGGGTAGATTTAATAAGCAGCCGATGCTGCTATCTACACCCATAGTTTTCGGCTCATTGGAAACAGAAGTAAAGAACAGCAGTCGTAAGACTGCTGCTCCTTAACCTCTCTGCCACCTTTTAGGTGGTGGACTGCAATCATCCTTATCAGATACAATCAGGATGATTGACACCCCCTGCTAGCGGCCGATTGGCCGTGAATGTGCAGGGGGTGGCATTGCACAAGCATTTTACATGCTGTCAACATTTAGCGATGCCGGACGGACATGATTCGCTACAGTATTTAATAAATTGACCCCTTAGTGTTGGGAGTGATCTTGTGGAACAATTAACTCCAAGACCTGCAGGGGAAATATTTAAAGGTCTCAATTGCTATACGCAATTGAAAGAGTGTACTAAGATAGCACTCAACAGCACAAGTTGAATACTAGCTTGTCATACCATAGGTAAAGAAGCCCTGTAGAAGGCGAGTTTAAAACTTAACTTTTAATATGAATGTTAAAAAATAAAATCTAAAAAATTCAGTCAGCGTGAAAACGAACGATGCTGATTCAAAGGGGGGATGATACCTCCCTGATCACAATGTATTTGGTATAAGGACCCCGGTATGGCCTCCTGGAATTGTACCCTTAGTTAAAAGGGGTTATACATATGTACCGTATTATTCAATTTGTTTGTAGTATATGTCACTATCAGAACAAGAAAGCCCCTGTTGTTACTCTTTGTCTGTGTGGTACAATTCCCTTAGGAGATATGAGTTAGAAATAATTGTCACTTATTCAGTACCTGGATTGAATGAGTACCCCTACTGTTTGCCTGCAAGTCAATAGTTTCCTGTGAGGTTCACCACAAACTATCTCCCCACTGATATAGGGCTTCTAAGTAAATGGGCATTATTCTAATTTCTAAATAGATTGTAGTGGTGGTAATAGTAAAATACCACGTACTTGTAATATCAATTTGACTTGTGTCAACCACTAGGATATGTTTTTATCTATAGAGCCCTCACTGTTTCAACAGATATACACACAATTGGGGTGAAACCCCAGTGTAGAATAATATAGTTCTCTCTTTTCAGGTGACTCGTAAATGTTAGAAATTAAATAAATCTTTATAGTCCAGGTTTATTACCCTAGTTTTTGAAAAGTTGCGATCCTCAGCGTCTTGGACACTGTTATTGTATTATAGTACCTCTGTATAATAGATATAATATAAAAAGTGTAGCGGAACCTAAGTTGTCATCACTCCTGGCTGCTGCCCAATGTTTATCTTATCATTGGGAAACAGTCTTATGCTGAACTTAAAGTGAGTATTACTGTTGGTATAGGTATCCAGGTTTCAGCTAATAATCGTACCCCTCTTGGAAGTTTGCCACAATTGGTAAACCAGTATCTATTTCGTTAATGCGCTATTTGATATTGTTGTGTAAAGGTGTTAGAGGAGTGCTTGGTGTAAAATACTTGGTACAACAATGCTTCAGGAAAAATAAACACACTAAATAAATACCGGCCTACCGACAGCTTAAGAGATACTTACAACAAATAGTACACTTGGTATATCTTATATATGATTTTGTAAATAAATGAATCTCTTAAACTGAATATTAAAAGTTAGTTCCGCGATTTGTGCTGTTTTCACTGTTAGGTTACTTGTATTATTGTTTGCACCATGATATCGCTGGGAGAGACAGAAATGGATAGTACAATAGATCAAATTTGTTCCCCAGATTGATTTATCCTGATATTATCCTCTATTTGCTGCTAGCAGTATCGCTATCTTGTTATAAAGGGGGAAAAAGCTGATCTCCCCCCTTCCCACATAAATCTATTCTGGGTATGAGCGCAATTAGTGTACAAGTTAATGGGATACTGCAAGTTTACGGCTGGCGGTTTCGTTTCCTAAGTGTTAATGTGAATTCTGATCTCCACTCCTCCGATATATCAATTGGCGGTACAAGTGCCACAGAGTAACGGTTGGAGTGATACTTTGGCAATGTAAATTATTAGGCGGTATTCGGATTAAGTATACTTCGTCCAGGCACACTCACAAATTCAAATTAGTTCACCATTGGTTCTTTAGGAACGGTGATCCCCAGATATATACAGCCCTCCTGAAAATCACATTCTGATCCTTATATAATAAACCAACCTAGGCCGGTATTTATTTAGTGTGTTTATTTTTCCTGAAGCATTGTTGTACCAAGTATTTTACACCAAGCACTCCTCTAACACCTTTACACAACAATATCAAATAGCGCATTAACGAAATAGATACTGGTTTACCAATTGTGGCAAACTTCCAAGAGGGGTACGATTAGCTGAAACCTGGATACCTATACCAACAGTAATACCCACTTTAAGTTCAGCATAAGACTGTCTCCAATGATAAGATAAACATTGGGCAGCAGCCAGGAGTGATGACAACTTAGGCTCCGCTACACTTTTTATATTATATCTATTATACAGAGGTACTATAATACAATAACAGTGTCCAAGACGCTGAGGATCGCAACTTTTCAAAAACTAGGGTAATAAACCTAGACTATAAAGATTTATTTAATTTCTAACATTTACGAGTCACCTGAAAAGAGAGAACTATATTATTCTACACTGGGGTTTAACCCCAATTGTGTGTATATCTGTTGAAACAGTGAGGGCTCTTTAGATAAAAACATATCCTAGTGGTTGACACAAGTCAAATTGATATTACAAGTACGTGGTATTTTACTATTACCACCACTACAATCTATTTAGAAATTAGAATAATGCCCATTTACTTAGAAGCCCTATATCAGTGGGGAGATAGTTTGTGGTGAACCTCACAGGAAACTATTGACTTGCAGGCAAACAGTAGGGGTACTCATTCAATCCAGGTACTGAATAAGTGACAATTATTTCTAACTCATATCTCCTAAGGGAATTGTACCACATAACTTATACGGTTGGGTTATGTTACTACAGATACCCCCGGACTCAGACAAAGAGTAACAACAGGGGCTTTCTTGTTCTGATAGTGACATATACTACAAACAAATTGAATAATATGGTACATATGTATAACCCCTTTTAACTAAGGGTACAATTCCAGGAGGCCATACCAGGGTCCTTATACCAAATACATTGTGATCAGGGAGGTATCATCCCCCCTTTGAATCAGCATCGTTCGTTTTCACACTGACTGAATTTTTTAGATTTTATTTTTTAACATTCATATTAAAAGTTAAGTTTTAAACTCGCCTTCTACAGGGCTTCTTTACCTATGGTATGACAAGCTAGTATTCAACTTGTGCTGTTGAGTGCTATCCTAGTACACTCTTTCAATTGCGTATAGCAATTGGTACCTTTTAGTCTGTTTCTCCCAGTGTACAGCACCTAAGTCCTAGATTATATTACAATTATCTCTGCATATATATAAGAAATATAAATACTATTAGGGACACAGCACCAGTAGTGTCATCGTTTTTTTCTCTTCTCTTTCAATACTAGAAATATTTAAAGGTCCTTGATGACATCACTCAGTACTTTGTAATTCTGTATGGAAGTCCTGGATTTCTTGTTCCCATTCTCCCCTTCTGGTTTTGACCTCAGCTTGTGCCCTGGTTTATGTCTCTCACATAACCTTTTTTTTTGCCTAGAACTCTGGACTGTGAAACTTGTTGCTGACTACTGTAACTGTACTTTGAAATACACTTATGCTTGCTCCTTCTGTTCTAACATTTGGTTAATATTTGATATTCTGGTACCTGACCCTTGCTTTCTTCCTGACCATTTTTCTGTGCATTCCCTGGGTGCTGATATTTGGCTTTGTCTTTCTGGTAACGACTTTGGCCTGTTTCTGCTGTTAGATCCCAATTCATCACCTGCAACACTGTTTTCAGCTTCAAATCAAGGTAATCTCCTCAATATCTTACATAGTCGCCCAGCACAAACCCTTTTTCCTATTGCTCGGCGTCCTGCAGGAAACAGTAGTTCCAGGCATGGGGCTTGTGTAATGCTTAAGCACAAGGTGCTTATTATAATTATTATTAAGGACTTTTTATGCGGACAATGGGATCAGTCTCGAGCACAAATTCCTACATTTACAAATTAACTTTATTTAAAACAGAAAAGTTAACAACTTACCTGCCAATGTAGTATTATGCTCCAGATTAAGCCAAGGGTTAGCTTGTGATTCCCATCCACTATGTCAGAGCTGCCAATATTTACCAAATCAACCTGTTGAGGAATCAATGCAGTACAATTTATTTATTTATTTTGCACTGTTGTCATTCTGGTTATTATAATCATCATCATAACTTTGTCCTGACACTCACTATTTGACACTATTAAAAAGATTACTATTGGATCTCTACCTATAGTGAACTATTATCTAAAGAAAACTAGGAAGATTCTCAGTTCTACAATTTGAAGGGACAGTAATAACTTTGCAATTACAAGACATTTGGACCTCTATTTATAAAGCTGTCAACCGCAAATATGCTGGAATTCCGCAGTGTATTTGTGGCGAGCCTGATTCACCTTAGTTATCAAAGGCTAGAGACCGGCAAAAGTAGAATTTAGTGACGTAACATACGATCCGCCGGACTCAGTCCGACACAGATCGATGCTTACGTCACTACAGATGTTCCGAACACAAGTTCGGCACAATCTGACTACTTTTGCTAGTTATCAAAGAACTAGCAGGTATGCTCGCCACTTTTCCGGCCCAGCATACCTGGTTTTCAATCCGCTGCCATAGGAATCAATGGGAGTCTGACAGCAGCGAAAGCTCATGTTCGCTGCTGCCGGATATCCCATTGATTCCTATGGGAAATGTCTACACCTAACACCCTAACATGTACCCCGAGTCTAAACACCTCTAATCTGCCCCCCTGACACCGCCACCACCTACATTATACTTAATAACCCCTAAACCACCACTCCCGGACCCCGCCGCAACTAAATAAAGTTATTAACCCCTAAACCGCCGCTCCCAGGCCCCGCCGCAACTAAATAAAGTTATTAACCCCTAAACCGCCGCTCCCGGACCCCGCTGCTTCCTACATTATATTTATTAACCCCTAATCTGCCCCCCTACACCGCTGCCACTATATTAATTTTATTAACCCCTAAACCTAAGTCTAACCCTAACACCCCCCCCCAACTTAAATATTATTTATATTAATCTAAATAAATATTCCTATAATTAAATAAATTATTCCTATTTAAAACTAAATACTTACCTGTAAAATAAACCCTAAGATAGCTACAATATAATTAATAATTACATTGTAGCTATTTTAGGATTTATTTTTATTTTTCAGGTAAGTTTGTATTTATTTTAACTATTTAATAACTACCTAGCTAAAATAAATACAAAATTACCTGTAAAATAAATCCTAACCTAAGTTACAATTACAACTAACACTACAATTAAATAAATTAAATTAATTAACTACAATTACCTACAATTAAACAAAATTAACTAAAGTCCAAAAACCCCCCCCACTAAATTACAGAAAATAAAAAAATAGTTACAAGTATTTTAAACTAATTACACCTAATCTAAGCCCCCTAATAAAATAAAAAAGCCCCCCAAAATAATAAAAATCCCTAACCTAGACTAAATTACTAATAGCCCTTAAAAGGGCTTTTTGCGGGGCATTGCCCCAAAGTAAAAAGCTTGTTTTCCTGTAAAAAAAGAAATACAACCCCCCAACATTAAAACCCACAACCACACACCCAACCCTACTCTAAAACCCACCCAAACCCCCCTTAAAAAACCTAACACTAACCCCCTGAAGATAACCCTACCTTGAGCCGTCTTCACCCAACCGGGCCAAAGTCCTCAACGAAGCCGGGCGAAGTGGTCATCCAGACGGGCAGAAGTCTTCATCCAGGCGGCATCTTCTATCTTCTTCCATCCGACGAGGAGCGGCTCCATCTTGAAGACATCCGACGCGGAGCATCCATTTAGACCGACGACTAACGACGAATGACAGTTTCTTTAAATGACGTCATCCATTCTATTAGCCAATCGGAATTAAGGTAGAAAAAATCCTATTGGCTGATGCAATCAACCAATAGGATTGACCTCGCATTCTATTGGCTGATTGCAACATCCAATAGAATGCAAGGTTAATCCTATTGGCTGATTGGATCAGCCAATCAAATTGAACTTCAATCCGATTGGCTGATTGCATCAGCCAATAGGATTTTTCCTACCTTAATTCTGATTGGCTGATAGAATTGGAATTCAAGGGACACCATCCTGGATGACGTCATTTAAAGGAACCGTCATTTGTTGGGTAGTCGTCGGTCTGGATGGATGCTCCGCATCGGATGTCTTCAAGATGGAGCCGCTCCTCGTCGGATGGAAGAATATAGAAGATGCCGCCTGGATGAAGACTTCTGCTCGTCTGGAGGACCACTTCGCCTGGCATTGTTGAGGACTTCGGCCCAGTTGGGTGAAGACGGCTCAAGGTAGGGTGATCTTCAGAGGGTTAGTGTTAGGTTTTTTTAAGGGGGGGTTGGGTGGGTTTTAGAGTAAGGTTGGGTGTGTGGGTGGTGGGTTTTAATATTGCGGGGTTGTTTGTAATTTGTTTTACATGTAAAAGAGCTGATTACTTTAGGGCAATGCCCCACAAAAAGCCCTTTAAGGGCTATTTGTAATTTAGTATAGGGTAGGGATTTTTATTATTTTGGGGGGCTTTTTTATTTTATTAGGGGGCTTAGATTAGGTGTAATTAGTTTAAAATTCTTGTAATTATTTTTTTATTTTCTGTAATTTAGTGTTTTCTTTTGTACTTTAGTTAATTTTATTTAATTGTATTTAATTGTAGGTAATTGTAGTTAATTAATTAAATTTATTTAATTGTAGTGTAGTGTTAGGTGTAATTGTAACTTAGGTTAGGATTTATTTTACAGGTAATTTTGTCTTTATTTTAGCTAGGTAGCTATTAAATAGTTAATAACTATTTAATAACTATTGTACCTAGTTAAAATAAATACAAATTTGCCTGTAAAATAAAAATAAACCCTGAGATGGTTACAATGTAACAATTAGTTATATTATAGCTTGCTTAGGGTTTATTTTACAGGTAAGTATTTAGTTTTAAATAGGAATATTTTAGTTAATAATAGTAAATTTATTTAGATTTATTTAAATAATATTTAAGTTAGCGGGTGTTAGGGTTAGACTTTTGTTTAGGGGTTAATTCATTTAATATAGTGGTGGCGGTGTAGGGGGGGCAGATTAGGGGTTAATAAATGTAACAAATAGAATACTTCCACGCAGGTGGAAAGAGTCCAGCAGGGAATGGACCGAGAGTAGTAGAAAGTAAAAAATGCTTTATTAGATATGCATTAAAAATACTGCGAGTTGTCACAGAAAATCAGACCTATATCACAGCCTTAAGCAAAGTCAGCCTAGTAGCCCAACATCATACACTCCAACATGTTTCGTGCTGCAACATTCGGAGCTTGATAAATGGGCCTCTCAAAGTTTAAAACAACAAAAGTGTGGTGGCTTATGTGTTATATGAACATAGGAACAATACATTTGGGCTCTAGGTCCTTATTCGGCATATGGTTATATCATAAAGGAGCTGAAAATAGACTAAAGGAAGAGCAGACTACACCAACCACTCACCAACGTTAAAGAAACATGAACGTCAAAACTAAATGTACACGTTTTAGGCAGAGAATCCAATTTAGCCACAAATATGAAATGTTACTCATTTTTCAGAAGCAATGTCACTAATGGCTGTCTGAACTTGCTAATAGATAACCTTCTCACTGGTGATAAGATTATACAGACTCATATCAAGCAACATACATTGCATAAGATACTAGTATATCATTTTGTCTGTGTTTTCTAACTATATCGTTTTCTACCTATAAAGATGCATCTAAATCTGCAAATTTAGGATCTTTATCATTCCAAAAAATGTTATATATAATATATTATTATACTCCGAGGCTTGGCTAATTCAATTTCCAAAACATATTTTAACAATAATGCAGGTTATTTCAACACTTTAGTAAGGTCACAACGATTTATAAAAACAAATTCAAGGTAAAGTAAGCATGAAAAAAAGACTTGATAACTGATAAAACAAAATATCATTAACCCATATCTTCCACAATATCCTGCTATAAGTTTTATTACCAACATATGTCAAGTATTTATATATATATATATATATATATATATATATATATATATATATATATTTATATTTATTATTTATTTATTTTTTTTCTTCATTATGGCAAGCAATAGTTTTATTTTATTTTTTTAATCATTTAAATTTATCCTTGATGTGATATTATTTGGAAAACTCAGTAAATAAATTTTACATTTATTGTGCATCCTTGCCAATACATTGAAAGTTATTTCCAATTTTAATACATTGATATATTTAGATAAATTATTCAAAGCTAAGTTTGAAAATAACTTAGGTTTATTAAAAGTATTAATTTTACATTCTATTGTAACACACAAACATATTACCTGCACACATTCATACATGCATACTACCTGCACATGCACGCTCGCACACATTATTTGTGTACAAGTCTTCAAGTTACAATGCTCCATTTTTAAGTATTTTTAAAACAATGAAATAATATTTATCAAGCATTCTTCCTCAAGACTAAAAGAATAGGATGATTAGTTACCATGTCATTTTGTTACCGTAATTTACTACATTTTTTTTAAATATCATGCACAGTCCAAAAAGCCTGGTGGAATTAAATTTCTTGGGTTATGGGTTATTGATGTGGCCAAATAATAAAATATGGAGTTAAATTGGTTAATTTGTGCTGTGGTTTTAACAATCACGGCATAAAGTTAAAAAATCCTGGGAAATGTAACCAAACATTAAAAGTAAAGGGACAGAAATGTTAAAATTAAAGGGACAGTCAACTCAATTTTTTTATTGTTTAAAAAGATAGATAATCCCTTTATTACCCATTCCCCAGTTTTGCACAGCCAACATGGTTATATTAATATACTTTTTACCAAAATAAATAGTTTCTAAATTTTGTTCTGAGTTTAGAAATACCCAATGTTTAGATGTTCTTTGCTTTTCTGCAAGTTATAGGGCAATAAGTACAAGTAGCACTTTGCTATTTCCAAACCATTTTTTTTCAAAATTAGCGATAGTTACATTGGAACACTGATATCTGTCAGGAATCCCTGAATATCCCTTGACATGTATATATTTTTTTAGTAGACAACCCAAAGTATTGATCTAGGCCCATTTTGGTATATTTCATGCCACCATTTCACAGCCAAATGCGATTAAATTTTTCACAAACTTTTTCACAAACTTTAGGTTTCTCACTAAAATTATTTACAAACAGCTTGTGAAATTATGGCACAAATGGTTGTAAATGCTTCTCTGGGATCCCCTTTGTTCAGAAGTAGCAGACTTAGTAGCAGGCTTTGGCATTGCTTTTTGGTAATTAGAAGGTCGCTAAATGCCTCTGCGCACCACACATGTATTATGCCCAGAAGTAAAGGGGTTAATTAGGGAGCTTGTAGGGTTAATTTTAGCTTTAGTGTAGTATAGTAGACAACCCAAAGTATTGTAGAGGAGGGGGAAATCATTTTTCAAAATAGGTCTGTGAGGAGGGGGGAAATACTTTTTCATAAGGGATCTGGGAGCGGGAGGGGTAGGGTATGAAAATGGGGCAGCTACACTACAGAAAAACAGTGGTTTATTTAAAAAAAAAAAACACATTTAAATGCAAAGTGGGTACTGGCAGACAGCTGCCCGTACCCAAAATGGTGGAAAATAGTTAGTGGGGGGAGGGTTAGAGAGCTCTTTGGGGGGAATCAATGAGGTTGAGGGCTAAGGGGGTTTCCTACACAGCAGAATATATCATTTAAATTAAATATATAATAAAAAATAAATAAGAAAAAGCCTTTTATTTTAGTACTGGCAGACTTTCTGCCAGTGCTTAAGATGGCGGGGACAATTGTGGGGTGGGGGAGGGATGAGAGCTGTTTGGGAGGGATCAGGGGGTGGGATGTGTCAGGTGGGAGGCTGATCTCTACACTAAAGCTAAAATTAACACTTCAAGCTCCCTACAAGCTACCTAATTAACCCTGTCACTGCTGGGCATAATACAAGTGTGGGGCACAGCAGCATTTAGCAGCCTTTTAATTACCAAAAAGCAATGCCAAAGCCATATATGTCTGCTATTTCTGAACAAAGGGGATCCCAGAGAAGCATTTACAACCATTTGTGCCATACAAAACTGTGAAGGATCCCCCCTTAGCCCCGAACCTCTCTGATCCCCCCTCCCCAAAGAGCTATCTAACCCTCCCCCCACTAACTATGTGCCACCATTTTGGGTACTGGCAGCTGTCTGCCAGTACCCACTTTGCAAAGAAATGTGGATTTTTAAAAATGAAACCTACTTTTTCTGTTGTGTAGCTGCCCCCCTGCCATACCCTCCCCCTCCCCCTCCCAGATCCCTTATAAAAAAAGTATTCCCCCCCTCCTCTGCCACCCACCACCCTCTCCCAGCACTCTCTCCAACCACTTTAGTTATTTTTTCATTTGGATAGATCGCTTGTGTGCATGCGCACACACACATGTGCGTGCACCCGCCCCTCCCTCACAACTGCTGGCCGGAACGGAAGTTCACCAGTGATCAGCTGCCCACCCATCTCCCTGCAGTGCCTCTCTCTGCATCGGTGTGCAAAAAAATGTATTGCAGTGATGTCTCAATATCAAGGCATCACGGCAATACGTTGAAAACGACTGTAAGTGATCAGGATCGCTTCCAGCCACTTGAATCCCCTGATGACGTACAGGGTACGTTGTTGGTCTTTAAAGACCAGTTTTTATATGACGTACCCTGTATGACGTGTGTCGTTATGTAAGTAACTGACAGAAAGTATAGCAAGTTAATTGTATATGGATCTTCAACTGCAGATCTAGATGGAATGTTTCACTCAGCACCTGCTTATCATATGTAGAAGAGAAGCGTATGGCTTGGAGTGATTTAATATATCTTGAAAAGAACAGAGTGACACAGGTTAAAACCTGGAGCAGTCTCTTACAGAATCAGCTGTTAGAGAAAACAGGAACCCAAGGGGTTAAATAATTCAGGTAGGAGTTTAAATAACAAGGAACCATTCAGTCACAGTTTCACTCTTACCAGAGAGTGGACTTTAGCTATCCGTTGTAACAGCTGATCTGTCAGATTAGGACAGAAGAGAAATCCTCAGGCAGCGTGTGAACGGTTAGAACTGAGGAGCTGCGCTGATAGTAATTAGTGATCCAGTGAAGCAGGTAGTTTCAGGAGTGAAGAAAGATTTGCACAAGCAATATAAAAGTTCAAAACGATATTCAGAATTAAATCCTGTTGTAACAAAAGGGTAATCCAAAGAGCACAATATGCAGTGTTAGCTCAGCTACCAAACTCATTAACTAAGCACCTGTCTGCCCTCAGGAAAAGGTTTAAGTAAGGTAAAAAGGTGCGGCTTCGTAGTTAAGGTGGAATTACAGAATATCAGATGTCAGACAGTTAAGGTGGAGAGATGAGTTCTGACATGACCCCCCCTTCAGGCAAGCCTTCCCAAGGCTTGCAGCCTGGGGCGATCAGGGTTTCTCCTGTGGAACTGAGCAACAAGTTTTGGAGCATTCACGTGAGATGATGGTTCCCAGGTATCCTCATCTGGTGGATAACCCTTCCATCGGACAAGGTACTGGAGTTCACCTTTAGTAATCCGAGAATCAAGTAATTCTTTCACTTCGTATTCTTCTGCATCCAGAATCGGTGGCTTGGGTGGTAAAATCTGTGTGCCGGAGGAGGAAGCTGGTTTGATCAAAGAAACGTGGAAAGTGGAGTGGATGGCCAGAGAGGGAGGTAATTGAAGTGCTACTGCATTTTGATTGATGATTCGTATAATCTGAAACGGGCCTATGAACAGACTGGCTAATTTTTTGCTTGGGATTTGCAATCTCAAATTTTTGGTCGAAAGCCATACCCAGTCACCGACTACGTATTGAGGTGGTGGTCTTCTTCTCAGATCATAATATTTTTTCTGGGCATTTTGAGCAGATTGCAAATGTTTTTGGAGTAATTGCAAATTTTGTGTCATCTTATCAGCTATATCATCAATTTTGGGACTTGGAGAACTGGTGGTTGTGAGAAAGGACATTTTTGGATGGAACCCATAGTTGGCGTAGAAGGGAGTCATTCGAGATGAAGAGTTGAGTGTGTTGTTGTATGCAAACTCAGCGGTTGATAAATAATTCATCCAGTCTTCTTGGTGGAATGCACAATAGGATCTAATGTACTGTTCTAGCCATTGATTCAGACGCTCTGTTTGGCCGTTCGTCTGTGGGTGATAAGCTGTGGTGTACCTATGGTTTATTTGTAGTTTCTGACATAGATTCCTCCAAAACCTGGAGGTAAACTGAGTCCCCCTGTCGGTGGTCAGAATGGTTGGTATGCCATGAAGTTTCAGAACATTATCTATAAATAACTGGGCTGTTTCTGCGGAGGTTGGAAGTTTCCGATATGGGATGAAATGGGCCATTTTTGTCATCAAATCAACAACTACCAATATCGTGTTCATTCCAAGTGAGAGAGGCAATTCGACTATAAAATCCATGCCCAGGTGGGTCCATGGTTTATCAGGAACTTGTATAGGCATCAATAACCCATATGGGGGTCTTCTTTCTGATTTCGATGTGGTACAGATTGTACAATCTTGTATGTATTCCTTGATACTCATGTTCATCTTAGGCCACCAATAGTTCCTTGCTATCAAATCCTTCGTCCTGGAAATTCCTGGATGGCCAGAAAGAGGAGAGTCGTGGTGTTCCTTGATTAACTCCTGTCTTAGAGTCTGGGGTACATAAATCTTGTCTTTGATGTATCCTATCCCATCTGAAGCGGTATGGAGTTGTGATGGAGTATCCAAGTCTTGGACCAAAGCCTCTTTGAGTTTAGAGGCGAAAGTTGAAGTGATACCAATGTATCTATCATGTGGTATGATTTCCTTTGGATTGTGGTCATTTACTGGCTTTGGGTCCTTCCGGGATAAGGCGTCAGCCTTACCATTCCTTGAAGCGGGTCTGTATATGATCTGAAAATGGAATCTGCTGAAATATAGACTCCAGCGAACCTGTCTGGCAGAGAGTGTCTTGTTCCTTTGGAGAAATTCCAGATTTTTATGATCTGTATATACTATGATGGGTAATCGTGTTCCTTCTAAAAGATGTCTCCAATGCTCAAATGATCTTTTTATGGATAACAACTCTTTCTCTCCTATTGGGTAGTTGATCTCCGGAGGAGACATAACTTTAGAATAAAATGCTACTGGATGAAGAGGATGATTCAAGTCTTCTCTCTGGGATAAAACTGAACCTAAAGCGTAATCTTGATAATACCCATGTGACGTGTTTAATGTGATCCTCCA
This sequence comes from Bombina bombina, assembly GCF_027579735.1. Taxonomy (NCBI): domain Eukaryota; kingdom Metazoa; phylum Chordata; class Amphibia; order Anura; family Bombinatoridae; genus Bombina; species Bombina bombina. The sequence continues at coordinate 751,598,360 of NC_069501.1, read as the reverse complement.
AGTTTTGGGAGTATATTAAAATGTCATCGAGATAAACTATCACACATATGTCAAGAAGATCCCTGAAAACATCATTGACAAAATGCTGGAACGTTGCCGGAGCGTTACACAGACCAAAAGGCATTACCAAATACTCATATAACCCATATCTCGTTCTAAATGCTGTCAACCACTCATCTCCCTCTCTTATGCGTATGAGGTTGTAAGCCCCCCTGAGATCGAGCTTTGTGTAGATCTTAGCTTGATGTAAACGCTCTATAAGTTCAGGGATTAGGGGGAGAGGGTAACGATTCTTCACAGTAATTTTATTAAGCTCCCTATAGTCAATAATTGGCCTTAAAGTCTGATCTTTGTTCGTCACAAAGAACATGCCGGCTCCGGCAGGGGAGACAGAAGGTCTGATAAACCCCTTCTTCAAATTATCATCAAGATAGGACTTTAAATGACTTAATTCGGGCTGGCTCAATGGGTATAGATGTCCATATGGGACACTAGATCCCGGTATTAAATCAATGGGACAATCGTAACTCCGATGCGGAGGTAAGCTCTCAGCCTCTCTTTTGCTGAAGACTTCTGCATATTCAGCATAAACCCTAGGGATAACTGTAGTTTCTTCTGCACAATGTAGAGTATGTATGTCATTATAACACAACTTACGGCAATGTGTGGAATCTAATGTGAGTTTTAATGTTTTCCACTCTATGTTAGGCTCGTGTAGTCTTATCCACTGCATACCTAAAACTATGGGAAAGAGTGGGGAAGGAAGTACATCAAATCGTAAATACTCATGATGATTGTCCTGAGTAATGACTAATAGAGGGATTGTGTGATGGGTGATAGGACCGCTTGATATGTAAGACCCATCAACTACTCTGATAGACACAGGAACAGACTTTTTTTCAAGTGGGATTTTATTAACATTCACATACTCCAAATCAATATAAGCCCCATAAGCCCCAGTGTCAATTATAGCCTCTGTAGTCGAACGCTTACGGTCCCACTGCAAAGAGAGAGAGATGGTACAGTAAACTGGGTTATATTGAATATGAGGCATAGTATTGGTCATAATGTACTTACTCTTTTTATTTCTCTGCAGTACAGGGCAGTCTTTAACAGTGTGTGCTGGATTAGCACAATACAGACACAGTGCCGCGGCCTTCCTTCTTTGCTTCTCCTCCAAAGATAAAGGACCCTTTAACATGCCTATCTCCATCGGTTCTTGAGGGGCAGCAGCACTGCTGAGGGATTGGTTAGGTGCAGAGGTTCTTTTATACGTAGGTTCTGAGGAGTGGCGTTCGCTCTTTCTCTCCCGTAGTCTCCGGTCTATTTGAATGGACAGTCTCATCAACCCTTCCAGGCTGTCAGGAAGTTCCACTCGAGCTAACTCATCTTTTACTTGATCAGAGAGACCTAACCTAAACTGATTTTTTAGGGCTATGTGATTCCATTGGGAATCTGTAGCAAACTGCTTAAAATCAGTTATATATAATTCAACTGATCTGTTGCCCTGTTTCAAAGCCCTCATCTTTGTTTCAGCAGTTAACTGCGAGTTGGTGTCCAGATATAACTCATCCATGGCAATCAGAAAATCATTTGAGGAGTTTATGATAGGGTTGTTGTTTTCATAAAATGAATCTGCCCAAATTCTTGGCTCCCCTCTGAGGTAAGATATTACCGTGAGCACCTTTATTTTATCATTCTGGTAGGTCTTTGGCTTTAAAGTGAACATAAGTAGACAGGCATTCCTGAACTGTCTATACATACGTCTGTCCCCTGAAAATAAATCAGGAGGGGATATCTGTGGTTCTGGGCATGCATCAGGTGGTACCATTTTAGCAGATAGGGAGTCCTTGATGACCTTCCTTAACGTTTCATTTTCAACTTGAAGATTACTTAGAGCCTGACCGAGTTGGTCTACCCTCTGAGATAAGCCATAAACAACTTGAGGTAGATCCGCTGGATCCATTATTTTGGGCTTAGTTAATCTGTAAGTAACTGAGAGAAAGTATAGCAAGTTAATTGTATATGGATCTTCAACTGCAGATCTAGATGGAATGTTTCACTCAGCACCTGCTTATCATATGTAGAAGAGAAGCGTATGGCTTGGAGTGATTTAATATATCTTGAAAAGAACAGAGTGACACAGGTTAAAACCTGGAGCAGTCTCTTACAGAATCAGCTGTTAGAGAAAACAGGAACCCAAGGGGTTAAATAATTCAGGTAGGAGTTTAAATAACAAGGAACCATTCAGTCACAGTTTCACTCTTACCAGAGAGTGGACTTTAGCTATCCGTTGTAACAGCTGATCTGTCAGATTAGGACAGAAGAGAAATCCTCAGGCAGCGTGTGAACGGTTAGAACTGAGGAGCTGCGCTGATAGTAATTAGTGATCCAGTGAAGCAGGTAGTTTCAGGAGTGAAGAAAGATTTGCACAAGCAATATAAAAGTTCAAAACGATATTCAGAATTAAATCCTGTTGTAACAAAAGGGTAATCCAAAGAGCACAATATGCAGTGTTAGCTCAGCTACCAAACTCATTAACTAAGCACCTGTCTGCCCTCAGGAAAAGGTTTAAGTAAGGTAAAAAGGTGCGGCTTCGTAGTTAAGGTGGAATTACAGAATATCAGATGTCAGACAGTTAAGGTGGAGAGATGAGTTCTGACACGTTAAGAGGTTAAACAATATAAATATCTAATTTAAATAGAAGCATTTAAACAAATAAACATCTACAAGTTATCAAAGTGATCAATTTTATAGGAAACACGAAGGATTAAAAACTTGACGCCCGATCTCATATGCGGTGTCGGGGGCAAAAGCCAGTGTCGCCAATTTTTAGTCGGATTTAGCGATCACATATATGGCACAGCATACAAGTTCAGCGCGTATATATTTCACCCGCCGCTCACAGTTTTTACTCCCATAAACTAACATATAACTGGCGTCTGCAGTCGGTATCACATATTCAGCGCAAGGACTTACGCGCTGAGAATGGAGAAATTTTACTCCATATTCACCTCACCACACATAGGCAGGCACACCCCTAATCTGCCTACCCCCACAAGGCAATCTACCTATTTACACTAATAACTCCTAATCCACCAACCCCCCACAACACAAACTACCTAATAAAGTTATTAACGCCTAAACCACCAAACCCCCACAATGCAATCTATCTGTTAACACTATTAACCGCTATTCCGCTAACCCCACATCGCAAACTATGTAATAAAGTTATTAACCCCTAATCCGCCAACCCCCCACAATGTTAAATACCTAATTACACTATTAACCCCTAATCTGCAAACCCCCCACAACGCAATCTACCTAATTACACTATTAACCCCAAATCTGCCAACCCCCACAACACAAACTACCTAATAAAGTTATTAACACCTAAACCTGCCAACCCACCACAACATAATCTACCTATTAAAACTATTAACCCCTAATCTGCCAACCCCCCACAACCCAAAGTATTAATCTAATAACTAAGCCCCGTAACCTAACACCCCCTAAATGAACCCCAATTAAAAAACAATCACGTAAAATAAAAAAGCCTATCTTAAAAATGATTTATGTGATTCACCCGATTTGCAAGTTGAATTTACGGGTGGCGTGGGTTTCAGCAGTTGCGCTGACATTTACGCTGTATATATAATCTAGTCCCTAGAAGATAGATCCCAGGTGCCCACCCCCATTCCATAACTAAAATAACTCACAAAGACACATAAATGGGTAAAAACCACCATAACAACATATAAATAACTGACTAAGGGCCAGATTTCATGTGGAGTGCAACATATTGCCTTCGCAAGGGTGATATTTGTGCTCCACTTTGTAATACCAGCGCATTTAAATGTGCACTGATATTACAAGTTAGGTACAATGCAAATGCGATAGCTACGGAAGCTTAGCGCTCACGATAGCTAGCTTCCATAGGCTCCAATGGGAGCCTAGTTTTCATGCCATCAGACACGGTATTGGAACCTAACACAGCAAAGGTGGTAAGTCATGCAGCAATGGGCAGCAGATCTTAAAAAAATATGTATATGCTTATATACATATATATTTATATGTCAATATGTGTATATACAAATATTAACACATAAATAAGGGAATATATGCATATATAAATATAAATTTACAGAGAACACAAAGTTCCCCGTAGACCACAATGTAAAGGCACTTTTCAGTGCTGTTTTATTTCTAACACTCCACACCCTCCAACTTTAACCCCTCATAACTTCTTCATGCAGTTATTTTAAAAAAAAAATCCTTTTATTTTTTTATTAAAAAACTACACTACACTGTATTTTGAGGGCAATTGAGGCACATTTGAAAATTAACCAGAGATCTGATCTCTGGTTAATTTTTGGAGAGCTAATTGCTACCGCGAGCTTGCAAAAGCAATAACCAGCCAGTTGTAATGAATTGTTATTTATCATGTGCCCTAAACAGGTGAATTTTCCCATTTACGAGCATGCGATAAATTAGCGCTACACTTGTAATCTAGCCATATACCTATACAGAAAAACATAACTGCCATTGAGTCCGTATCCTTCTCAAACCACGAGAGATCATCAGCTGCATCCACCCCAGGCTACAGTAGAGTAAGCTCTGCAACTGGCTTGGTACTCATTCTTTCTAGAACTCTCCTGTCCCATCTGTCTGAATAAGTACCCAAGGCTCCAACCGGAAGCATCCACTTCTCGACTAACAAAACCCCAGCCACATCTAACTCATAACAACCCTCAGGGAGACATTCACTCACTCTGCCATAATCATCAACCAGGGAGGGAGGGTAGGAAACATGATCTTCACCAATACAGCAGAGACCAGTGATCCATTGAAACCTGCCTATAAACCAAGGTATGACCTTTCCTTGCAATGCAACAATGTTACAGTATTTACTCTCTCACTAACCTCTAGGCCTTAACCCTTATGTCACTCCTAGCCTATTGGGCTAGCTTTTGTGCAAAGTCTTGCATTTTTATTTAAATTTGAGATTTACTTCTGTGCATTTTAAATTTGATTTGTAATCTTCTTTAAATAATTTTGTTTCACATGTAATTCCTTTTTGTTTTTTTCTGAGTTTAATGTCTGATTGGTGCCATTCTTTACCTTTTTCTATAATATGTCTCCATTTCGGTACCAGCAATTCTGCATGCATGTTTTATTTTAATTGATGTTGGTTTCATGACAAAGAGGGGCATTTATCATAGGTCAATTTGTCAAATGAGCCTTGAAAACACTTTATGTCTGTTGACCTGTTAGGGTAATTTATCTCCATCATAAACAGCCCACACATATGCAACAAGGTCATTTATTTTTGATGTCTTTATTGGTACACAAGAGAGTTTTTACAGTTGCATATGCTGTGTACTGAAAATAGTTTGTACATTTCTCCCCACCTGAGTTGGAGAATTCCATTGAGACTAATGTAAAGATGTATTAGAGTGAAACAGATGTTTATTCACTTTAATACACAATGAAAGCAGTTTAAACTCATTAAACAGTACTTAGAAAATCTGAAGTAAATGTTATTGCAAATAGATTTTTTGATGTCTGACATGCTTATGTAATAACAAATCTGAATTACCTTAAATGTAATTTTGGGGAATCTGTTTAATATATGTAATTATGTAAGAATAATTCAATATTAATCTGTATATATATATATATATATATATATATATATATATATATATATATATATATATATATATATATATATATATATATATATTATATATATATATATATATATATATATATATATATATATATGAGGTAGGTTAAAGGGACATTATACACTCATTTTTTCTTTGCATAAATGTTTTGTAGATAATCTATTTATATAGCCCATAAAGTTTTTTTTTAATTAATGTATAGTTTTGCTTATTTTTAAATAACATTGCTCTGATTTTCAGACTCCTAACCAAGCCCCAAAGTTTTATGTGAATACGCTCGACTACCTACTCCAGCTTGCTCCTGTTTGTGTAAAGGGTCTTTTCATATGCAAAAGAAGGGGGAGGGGGGGAGTGTCTTATTTGCCACTTGCAGTGGGCTTTCCAGCTACCTTTTCAACAGAGCCAAAGTGACAGCTTCTAAGTAAGTTTTTAAACAGTTTTATACTGGATTTTTATATCAGTATCTGTGCATATTATTCTTTATAGTAGTGTCTATTACATGCAGTTATATGAAAATGAGTGTATACTGTCCCTTTAAGTGCACTCACACTAACTGTATTCAAATACCAGGGTGTTAAGAGGCAGGTAGATAGCAGATGTGGAACAAAGCACTCACTGGTCTTGAAATATATCAGACCGGGTTCACCAGAACTGCTTGTGCAATGTTAAATGCCGAAAGCGTATGCCGTCGGCATTAAGTGATGTTGGGCGGTCATGATTTGCTGCATCAAATCATGTTCGCCCGCCATTTGATAATTTGGGCCCTGTGTTTTTATTCCTTAGTGAGACTGTTTTTATTCTTTATTGAGGCAGTGCTTTTATTTATTAGTGAGACTGTTTTTTATATTCTTAGTGAGACTGTGTTATTATTCCCAATTGAGACAGTGCTTTTATTCATTAGTTAAAATGTGTTTTATTTTCCTTAGTGAGACTGTGTTTTTATTCCTTAGTGAGACTATGTTTTTATTCCTTATTGAGATAGTGCTTTTATTCATTAGTGAGACTGTGTTTTATATTCCTTAGCGAGACAGTGCTTTTATTCATTAGTGAGACTGTATTTTATATTCCTTAGTGAGACAGTGCTTTTACTCCTTAGTAAGACTGTGCTTTTATTCCTTAGTGAGACTGTGCTTTTATTCCTTAGTGAGACTGTGCTTTTATTCCTTAGTAAGACTGTGCTTTTATTCCTTAGTGAGACTGTGCTGTTATTCCTTAGTGAGACTGTGCTTTTATTCCTTAGTGAGACTGTGCTTTTATTCCTTAGTGAGATTGTGCTTTTATTCCTTAGTGAGATTGTGCTTTTATTCCTTAGTGAGACTGTGCTTTTATTCCTTAGTGAGACTGTGATTTTATTCATTAGTTAAAATGTGTTTTATTTTCCTTAGTGAGACTGTGTTTTAAATTCCTTAGTGAGACGGTGCTTTTTTTCTTTAGTGAGACTGTTTTTATTCCTTAGTGAGACTATGTTTTTATTCCTTATTGAGACAGTGCTTTTATTCATTAGTGAGACTGTGTTTTATATTCCTTAGTGCGATGGTACTTTTATTCATTAGTGAGACTGTATTTTATATTCCTTAGTGAGACAGTGCTTTTACTCCTTAGAGAAACTGTGGTATTCCTTAGTAAGACTGTGCTTGTATTCCTTAGTGAGACTGTGCTTTTATTCCTTAGTGAGACTGTGCTTTTATTCCTTATTGAGACAGTGCTTTTATTCATTAGTTAAAATGTGTTTTATTTTCCTTAGTGAGACTGTGTTTTTATTACTTAGTGAGACTATGTTTTTATTCCTTATTGAGACAGTGCTTTTATTCATTAGTGAGATTGTGCTTTTATTCCTTAGTGAGACTGTGCTTTTATTCCTTAGTGAGACTGTGCTGTTATTCCTTAGTGAGACTGTGCTGTTATTCCTTAGTGAGACTGTGCTTTTATTCCTTAGTGAGATTGTGCTTTTATTCCTTAGTGAGACTGTGCTTTTATTCCTTAGTGAGACTGTGCTGTTATTCCTTAGTGAGACTGTGCTTTTATTCCTTAGTGAGATTGTGCTTTTATTCCTTAGTGAGATTGTGCTTTTATTCCTTAATGAGACTGTGCTTTTATTCCTTAGTGAGATTGTGCTTTTATTCCTTAGTGAGACTGTGCTTTTATTCCTTAGTGAGATTGTGCTTTTATTCCTTAGTGAGATTGTGTTTTTATTCCTTAGTGAGACTGTGCTTTTATTCCTTAGTGAGATTGTGCTTTTATTCCTTAGTGAGAGTGTGCTTTTATTCCTTAGTGAGATTGTGCTTTTATTCCTTAGTGAGATTGTGCTTTTATTCCTTAGTGAGAGTGTGCTTTTATTCCTTAGTGAGATTGTGCTTTTATTCCTTTGTGAGATTGTGCTTTTATTCCTTAGTGAGATTGTGCTTTTATTCCTTAGTGAGATTGTGCTTTTATTCCTTAGTGAGACTGTGCTTTTATTCCTTAGTTAGATTGTGTTTTTATTCCTTAGTGAAATTGTGCTTTTATTCCTTAGTTAGATTGTGCTTTTATTCCTTAGTGAGATTGTGCTTTTATTCCTTAGTGGGAGTGTGCTTTTATTCCTTAGTGAGATTGTGCTTTTATTCCTTAGTGAGATTGTGCTTTTATTCTTTAGTGAGATTGTGCTTTTATTCCTTAGTGAGATTGTGCTTTTATTCCTTAGTGAGACTGTGCTTTTATTCCTTAGTGAGATTGTGCTTTTATTCCTTAGTGAGACTGTGCTTTTATTCCTTAGTGGGATTGTGCTTATATTCCCTATTGAGACAGTGCTTCTATTCATTAGTTAAAATGTGTTTTATTTTCCTTAGTGAGACTGTGTTTTAAATTCCTTAGTGAGACGGTGCTTTTTTTCTTTAGTGAGACTGTTTTTATTCCTTAGTGAGACTATGTTTTTATTCCTTATTGAGACAGTACTTTTATTCATTAGTGAGACTGCGTTTTATATTCCTTAGTGAGACAGTGCTTTTACTCCTTAGAGAAACTGTGTTTTTATTCCTTAGTAAGACTGTGCTTTTATTCCTTAGTGAAACTGCGCTTTTATTCCTTAGTGAGACTGTGCTTTTATTCCTTAGTGAGACTGTGCTTTTATTCCTTAGTAAGACTGTGCTTTTATTCCTTAGTGAAACTGCGTTTTTATTAATTAGTGAAACTGTATTTTTACTAATAGTAAGACTGTGGTTTTATTCCTTAGTGAGACTGTGTTTTTATTCCTTAGTGAGACTGTACTTTTATTCCTTAGTGAGACTGTGCTTTTATTCCTTAGTAAGACTGTGCTTGTATTCAGTGAGACTGTGCTTTTATTCCTTAGTGAGACTGTGCTTTTATTCCTTAGTAAGACTGTGCTTTTATTCGTTAGTGAGACTGTGCTGTTATTCCTTAGTGAGACTGTGGTTTTATTCCTTAGTGAGACTGTGCTTTTATTCCTTAGTGAGACTGTGCTTTAATTCCTTAGTGAGACTGTGCTTTTATTTCTTAGTGAGACTGTGCTTTTATTCCTTAGCGAAACTGTGTTTTTACTCCTTAGTAAGACTGTGCTTTTATTCCTTAGACTGATTTTATTCCTTAGTGAGACTGTGCTATTATTCCTTAGTGAGACTGTGCTTTTATTCCTTAGTGAGACTGTGCTGTTATTCGTTAGTGAGACTGTGCTTTTATTCCTTAGTGAGACTGTGCTTTTATTCCTTAGTGAGGCTGTGCTTTTATTCCTTAGTGAGACTGTGCTGTTATTCCTTAGTGAGACTGTGCTTTTATTCCTTAGTAAGACTGTGCTTTTATTCCTTAGTGAAACTGCGTTTTTATTACTTAGTGAAACTGTATTTTTACTAATAGTAAGACTGTGCTATAATTCCTTAGTGAGACTGTGCTTTTATTTCTTAGTGAGACTGTGCTTTTATTCCTTAGCGAAACTGTGTTTTTACTCCTTAGTAAGACTGTGCTTTTATTCCTTAGACTGATTTTATTCCTTAGTGAGACTGTGCTATTATTCCTTAGTGAGACTGTGCTTTTATTCCTTAGTGAGACTGTGCTGTTATTCCTTAGTGAGACTGTGCTTTTATTCCTTAGTGAGACTGTGCTTTTATTCCTTAGTGAGACTGTGATTTTATTCCTTAGTGAGACTGTGCTTTTATTCCTTAGTGAGACTGTGTTTTTACTCCTTAGTAAGACTGTGCTTTTATTCCTTAGTGAAACTGTGTTTTTACTCCTTAGTAAGACTGTGCTTTTATTCCTTAGTGAGACTGATTTTATTCCTTAGTGAGACTGTGCTGTTAATCCTTAGTGAGACTGTGCTTTTATTCCTTAGTGAGACTGTGCTTTTATTCCTTAGTGAGACTGTGCTTTTATTCCTTAGTGAGACTGTGCTTTTATTCCTTAGTGAAACTGCGTTTTTATTACTTAGTAAGACTGTGCTTTTATTCCTTAGTGAGACTCTGATTTTATTCCTTAGTGAGACTGATTTTATTCCTTAGTGAGACTGTGCTGTTATTCCTTAGTGAGAGTGTGCTTTTATTCCTTAGTGAGATTGTGCTTTTATTCCTTAGTGAGATTGTGCTTTTATTCCTTAGTGAGATTGTGCTTTTATTCCTTAGTGAGACTGTGCTTTTATTCCTTAGTGAGATTGTGTTTTTATTCCTTAGTGAAATTGTGCTTTTATTCCTTAGTTAGATTGTGCTTTTATTCCTTAGTGAGATTGTGCTTTTATTCCTTAGTGAGAGTGTGCTTTTATTCCTTAGTGAGATTGTGCTTTTATTCCTTAGTGAGATTGTGCTTTTATTCGTTAGTGAGATTGTGCTTTTATTCCTTAGTGAGATTGTGCTTTTATTCCTTAGTGAGACTGTGCTTTTATTCCTTAGTGAGATTGTGCTTTTATTCCTTAGTGAGACTGTGCTTTTATTCCTTAGTGGGATTGTGCTTATATTCCCTATTGAGACAGTGCTTTTATTCATTAGTTAAAATGTGTTTTATTTTCCTTAGTGAGACTGTGTTTTAAATTCCTTAGTGAGACGGTGCTTTTTTTCTTTAGTGAGACTGTTTTTATTCCTTAGTGAGACTATGTTTTTATTCCTTATTGAGACAGTGCTTTTATGCATTAGTGAGACTGTGTTTTATATTCCTTAGTGAGACAGTGCTTTTACTCCTTAGAGAAACTGTGGTTTTATTCCTTAGTAAGACTGTGCTTTTATTCCTTAGTGAAACTGCGCTTTTATTCCTTAGTGAGACTGTGCTTTTATTCCTTAGTGAGACTGTGCTTTTATTCCTTAGTAAGACTGTGCTTTTATTCCTTAGTGAAACTGCGTTTTTATTACTTAGTGAAACTGCGTTTTTATTACTTAGTGAAACTGTATTTTTACTAATAGTAAGACTGTGGTTTTATTCCTTAGTGAGACTGTGTTTTTATTCCTTAGTGAGACTGTGCTTTTATTCCTTAGTGAGACTGTGCTTTTATTCCTTAGTAAGACTGTGCTTTTATTCGTTAGTGAGACTGTGCTGTTATTCCTTAGTGAGACTGTGGTTTTATTCCTTAGTGAGACTGTGCTTTTATTCCTTAGTGAGACTGTGCTTTAATTCCTTAGTGAGACTGTGCTTTTATTTCTTAGTGAGACTGTGCTTTTATTCCTTAGTAAGACTGTGCTTTTATTCCTTAGCGAAACTGTGTTTTTACTCCTTAGTAAGACTGTGCTTTTATTCCTTAGACTGATTTTATTCCTTAGTGAGACTGTGCTATTATTCCTTAGTGAGACTGTGCTTTTATTCCTTAGTGAGACTGTGCTGTTATTCCTTAGTGAGACTGTGCTTTTATTCCTTAGTGAGACTGTGCTTTTATTCCTTAGTGAGACTGTGCTTTTATTCCTTAGTGAGACTGTGATTTTATTCCTTAGTGAGACTGTGCTTTTATTCCTTAGTGAGACTGTGTTTTTACTCCTTAGTAAGACTGTGCTTTTATTCCTTAGTGAAACTGTGTTTTTACTCCTTAGTAAGACTGTGCTTTTATTCCTTAGTGAGACTGATTTTATTCCTTAGTGAGACTGTGCTGTTATTCCTTAGTGAGACTGTGCTTTTATTCCTTAGTGAGACTGTGCTTTTATTCCTTAGTGAGACTGTGCTTTTATTCCTTAGTGAGACTGTGCTTTTATTCCTTAGTGAGACTGCGTTTTTATTACTTAGTAAGACTCTGCTTTTATTCCTTAGTGAGACTGTGATTTTATTCCTTAGTGAGACTGTGCTTTTATTCCTTAGTGAGACTGCGTTTTTATTACTTAGTAAGACTGTGCTTTTATTCCTTAGTGAGACTGTGCTTTTATTCCTTAGCAAGACTGTGCTTTTATTCCTTAGTGAGACTGTGCTGTTATTCCTTAGTAAGACTGTGCTTTTATTCCTTAGTGAGACTGTGATTTTATTCCTTAGTGAGACTGTGCTGTTATTCCTTAGTGAGACTGTGCTTTTATTCCTTAGTGAGACTGTGCTTTTATTCCTTAGTGAGACTGTGCTGTTATTCCTTAGTGAGACTGTGCTTTTATTCCTTAGTGAGACTGTGCTTTTATTCCTTAGTGAGACTGTGCTTTTATTCCTTAGTGAGACTGTGCTGTTATTCCTTAGTGAGACTGTGATTTTATTCCTTAGTGAGACTGTGCTGTTATTCCTTAGTGAGACTGTGCTTTTATTCCTTAGTGAGACTGTGCTTTTATTCCTTAGTGAGACTGTGCTTTTATTCCTTAGTGAGACTGCGTTTTTATTACTTAGTAAGACTGTGCTTTTATTCCTTAGTGAGACTGTGCTTTTATTCCTTAGTAAGACTGTGCTTTTATTCCTTAGTGAGACTGTGCTGTTATTCCTTAGTAAGACTGTGCTTTTATTCCTTAGTGAGACTGTGATTTTATTCCTTAGTGAGACTGTGCTGTTATTCCTTAGTGAGACTGTGCTTTTATTCCTTAGTGAGACTGTGCTTTTATTCCTTAGTGAGACTGTGCTGTTATTCCTTAGTGAGACTGTGCTGTTATTCCTTAGTGAGACTGTGCTTTTATTCCTTAGTGAGACTGTGCTTTTATTCCTTAGTTAGACTGTGCTGTTATTCCTTAGTGAGACTGTGATTTTATTCCTTAGTGAGACTGTGCTGTTATTCCTTAGTGAGACTGTGCTTTTATTCCTTAGTGAGACTGTGCTGTTATTCCTTAGTGAGACTGTGCTTTTATTCCTTAGTGAGACTGTGCTGTTATTCCTTAGTGAGACTGTGCTTTTATTCCTTAGTGAGACTGTGCTTTTATTCCTTAATGAGACTGTGCTTTTATTCCTTAGTGAGACTGTGATTTTATTCCTTAGTGAGACTGTGCTTTTATTCCTTAGTGAGACTGTGTTTTTACTCCTTAGTAAGACTGTGCTTTTATTCCTTAGTGAAACTGTGTTTTTACTCCTTAGTAAGACTGTGCTTTTATTCCTTAGTGAGACTGATTTTATTCCTTAGTGAGACTGTGCTGTTATTCCTTAGTGAGACTGTGCTTTTATTCCTTAGTGAGACTGTGCTTTTATTCCTTAGTGAGACTGTGCTTTTATTCCTTAGTGAGACTGTGCTTTTATTCCTTAGTGAGACTGCGTTTTTATTACTTAGTAAGACTGTGCTTTTATTCCTTAGTGAGACTGTGATTTTATTCCTTAGTGAGACTGATTTTATTCCTTAGTGAGACTGTGCTGTTATTCCTTAGTGAGAGTGTGCTTTTATTCCTTAGTGAGATTGTGCTTTTATTCCTTAGTGAGATTGTGCTTTTATTCCTTAGTGAGATTGTGCTTTTATTCCTTAGTGAGATTGTGCTTTTATTCCTTAGTGAGACTGTGCTTTTATTCCTTAGTGAGATTGTGTTTTTATTCCTTAGTGAAATTGTGCTTTTATTCCTTAGTTAGATTGTGCTTTTATTCCTTAGTGAGATTGTGCTTTTATTCCTTAGTGAGAGTGTGCTTTTATTCCTTAGTGAGATTGTGCTTTTATTCCTTAGTGAGATTGTGCTTTTATTCCTTAGTGAGATTGTGCTTTTATTCCTTAGTGAGATTGTGCTTTTATTCCTTAGTGAGACTGTGCTTTTATTCCTTAGTGAGATTGTGCTTTTATTCCTTAGTGAGACTGTGCTTTTATTCCTTAGTGGGATTGTGCTTATATTCCCTATTGAGACAGTGCTTTTATTCATTAGTTAAAATGTGTTTTATTTTCCTTAGTTAGACTGTGTTTTAAATTCCTTAGTGAGACGGTGCTTTTTTTCTTTAGTGAGACTGTTTTTATTCCTTAGTGAGACTATGTTTTTATTCCTTATTGAGACAGTGCTTTTATTCATTAGTGAGACTGTGTTTTATATTCCTTAGTGAGACAGTGCTTTTACTCCTTAGAGAAACTGTGGTTTTATTCCTTAGTAAGACTGTGCTTTTATTCCTTAGTGAGACTGTGCTTTTATTCCTTAGTAAGACTGTGCTTTTATTCCTTAGTGAAACTGCGTTTTTATTACTTAGTGAAACTGCGTTTTTATTACTTAGTGAAACTGTATTTTTACTAATAGTAAGACTGTGGTTTTATTCCTTAGTGAGACTGTGTTTTTATTCCTTAGTGAGACTGTGCTTTTATTCCTTAGTGAGACTGTGCTTTTATTCCTTAGTAAGACTGTGCTTTTATTCGTTAGTGAGACTGTGCTGTTATTCCTTAGTGAGACTGTGGTTTTATTCCTTAGTGAGACTGTGCTTTTATTCCTTAGTGAGACTGTGCTTTAATTCCTTAGTGAGACTGTGCTTTTATTCCTTAGTGAGACTGTGCTTTTATTCCTTAGTAAGACTGTGCTTTTATTCCTTAGCGAAACTGTGTTTTTACTCCTTAGTAAGACTGTGCTTTTATTCCTTAGACTGATTTTATTCCTTAGTGAGACTGTGCTATTATTCCTTAGTGAGACTGTGCTTTTATTCCTTAGTGAGACTGTGCTGTTATACCTTAGTGAGACTGTGCTTTTATTCCTTAGTGAGACTGTGCTTTTATTCCTTAGTGAGACTGTGCTTTTATTCCTTAGTGAGACTGTGATTTTATTCCTTAGTGAGACTGTGCTTTTATTCCTTAGTGAGACTGTGTTTTTACTCCTTAGTAAGACTGTGCTTTTATTCCTTAGTGAAACTGTGTTTTTACTCCTTAGTAAGACTGTGCTTTTATTCCTTAGTGAGACTGATTTTATTCCTTAGTGAGACTGTGCTTTTATTCCTTAGTGAGACTGTGCTTTTATTCCTTAGTGAGACTGTGCTTTTATTCCTTAGTGAGACTGTGCTTTTATTCCTTAGTGAGACTGTGCTTTTATTCCTTAGTGAGACTGCGTTTTTATTACTTAGTAAGACTGTGCTTTTATTCCTTAGTGAGACTGTGATTTTATTCCTTAGTGAGACTGTGCTTTTATTCCTTAGTGAGACTGCGTTTTTATTACTTAGTAAGACTGTGCTTTTATTCCTTAGTGAGACTGTGCTTTTATTCCTTAGTAAGACTGTGCTTTTATTCCTTAGTGAGACTGTGCTGTTATTCCTTAGTAAGACTGTGCTTTTATTCCTTAGTGAGACTGTGATTTTATTCCTTAGTGAGACTGTGCTGTTATTCCTTAGTGAGACTGTGCTTTTATTCCTTAGTGAGACTGTGCTTTTATTCCTTAGTGAGACTGTGCTGTTATTCCTTAGTGAGACTGTGCTTTTATTCCTTAGTGAGACTGTGCTTTTATTCCTTAGTGAGACTGTGCTTTTATTCCTTAGTGAGACTGTGCTGTTATTCCTTAGTGAGACTGTGATTTTATTCCTTAGTGAGACTGTGCTGTTATTCCTTAGTGAGACTGTGCTTTTATTCCTTAGTGAGACTGTGCTTTTATTCCTTAGTGAGACTGTGCTTTTATTCCTTAGTGAGACTGCGTTTTTATTACTTAGTAAGACTGTGCTTTTATTCCTTAGTGAGACTGTGCTTTTATTCCTTAGTAAGACTGTGCTTTTATTCCTTAGTGAGACTGTGCTGTTATTCCTTAGTAAGACTGTGCTTTTATTACTTAGTGAGACTGTGATTTTATTCCTTAGTGAGACTGTGCTGTTATTCCTTAGTGAGACTGTGCTTTTATTCCTTAGTGAGACTGTGCTTTTATTCCTTAGTGAGACTGTGCTGTTATTCCTTAGTGAGACTGTGCTGTTATTCCTTAGAGAGACTGTGCTTTTATTCCTTAGTGAGACTGTGCTTTTATTCCTTAGTTAGACTGTGCTGTTATTCCTTAGTGAGACTGTGATTTTATTCCTTAGTGAGACTGTGCTGTTATTCCTTAGTGAGACTGTGCTTTTATTCCTTAGTGAGACTGTGCTTTTATTCCTTAGTGAGACTGTGCTTTTATTCCTTAGTGAGACTGTGCTGTTATTCCTTAGTGAGACTGTGCTTTTATTCCTTAGTGAGACTGTGCTTTTATTCCTTAGTTAGACTGTGCTGTTATTCCTTAGTGAGACTGTGATTTTATTCCTTAGTGAGACTGTGCTGTTATTCCTTAGTGAGACTGTGCTTTTATTCCTTAGTGAGACTGTGCTGTTATTCCTTAGTGAGACTGTGCTTTTATTCCTTAGTGAGACTGTGCTGTTATTCCTTAGTGAGACTGTGCTTTTATTCCTTAGTGAGACTGTGCTTTTATTCCTTAATGAGACTGTGCTTTTATTCCTTAGTGAGACTGTGATTTTATTCCTTAGTGAGACTGTGCTTTTATTCCTTAGTGAGACTGTGTTTTTACTCCTTAGTAAGACTGTGCTTTTATTCCTTAGTGAAACTGTGTTTTTACTCCTTAGTAAGACTGTGCTTTTATTCCTTAGTGAGACTGATTTTATTCCTTAGTGAGACTGTGCTGTTATTCCTTAGTGAGACTGTGCTTTTATTCCTTAGTGAGACTGTGCTTTTATTCCTTAGTGAGACTGTGCTTTTATTCCTTAGTGAGACTGTGCTTTTATTCCTTAGTGAGACTGCGTTTTTATTACTTAGTAAGACTGTGCTTTTATTCCTTAGTGAGACTGTGATTTTATTCCTTAGTGAGACTGATTTTATTCCTTAGTGAGACTGTGCTGTTATTCCTTAGTGAGAGTGTGCTTTTATTCCTTAGTGAGATTGTGCTTTTATTCCTTAGTGAGATTGTGCTTTTATTCCTTAGTGAGATTGTGCTTTTATTCCTTAGTGAGATTGTGCTTTTATTCCTTAGTGAGACTGTGCTTTTATTCCTTAGTGAGATTGTGTTTTTATTCCTTAGTGAAATTGTGCTTTTATTCCTTAGTTAGATTGTGCTTTTATTCCTTAGTGAGATTGTGCTTTTATTCCTTAGTGAGAGTGTGCTTTTATTCCTTAGTGAGATTGTGCTTTTATTCCTTAGTGAGATTGTGCTTTTATTCCTTAGTGAGATTGTGCTTTTATTCCTTAGTGAGATTGTGCTTTTATTCCTTAGTGAGACTGTGCTTTTATTCCTTAGTGAGATTGTGCTTTTATTCCTTAGTGAGACTGTGCTTTTATTCCTTAGTGGGATTGTGCTTATATTCCCTATTGAGACAGTGCTTTTATTCATTAGTTAAAATGTGTTTTATTTTCCTTAGTTAGACTGTGTTTTAAATTCCTTAGTGAGACGGTGCTTTTTTTCTTTAGTGAGACTGTTTTTATTCCTTAGTGAGACTATGTTTTTATTCCTTATTGAGACAGTGCTTTTATTCATTAGTGAGACTGTGTTTTATATTCCTTAGTGAGACAGTGCTTTTACTCCTTAGAGAAACTGTGGTTTTATTCCTTAGTAAGACTGTGCTTTTATTCCTTAGTGAGACTGTGCTTTTATTCCTTAGTAAGACTGTGCTTTTATTCCTTAGTGAAACTGCGTTTTTATTACTTAGTGAAACTGCGTTTTTATTACTTAGTGAAACTGTATTTTTACTAATAGTAAGACTGTGGTTTTATTCCTTAGTGAGACTGTGTTTTTATTCCTTAGTGAGACTGTGCTTTTATTCCTTAGTGAGACTGTGCTTTTATTCCTTAGTAAGACTGTGCTTTTATTCGTTAGTGAGACTGTGCTGTTATTCCTTAGTGAGACTGTGGTTTTATTCCTTAGTGAGACTGTGCTTTTATTCCTTAGTGAGACTGTGCTTTAATTCCTTAGTGAGACTGTGCTTTTATTTCTTAGTGAGACTGTGCTTTTATTCCTTAGTAAGACTGTGCTTTTATTCCTTAGCGAAACTGTGTTTTTACTCCTTAGTAAGACTGTGCTTTTATTCCTTAGACTGATTTTATTCCTTAGTGAGACTGTGCTATTATTCCTTAGTGAGACTGTGCTTTTATTCCTTAGTGAGACTGTGCTGTTATACCTTAGTGAGACTGTGCTTTTATTCCTTAGTGAGACTGTGCTTTTATTCCTTAGTGAGACTGTGCTTTTATTTCTTAGTGAGACTGTGATTTTATTCCTTAGTGAGACTGTGCTTTTATTCCTTAGTGAGACTGTGTTTTTACTCCTTAGTAAGACTGTGCTTTTATTCCTTAGTGAAACTGTGTTTTTACTCCTTAGTAAGACTGTGCTTTTATTCCTTAGTGAGACTGATTTTATTCCTTAGTGAGACTGTGCTGTTATTCCTTAGTGAGACTGTGCTTTTATTCCTTAGTGAGACTGTGCTTTTATTCCTTAGTGAGACTGTGCTTTTATTCCTTAGTGAGACTGTGCTTTTATTCCTTAGTGAGACTGCGTTTTTATTACTTAGTAAGACTGTGCTTTTATTCCTTAGTGAGACTGTGATTTTATTCCTTAGTGAGACTGTGCTTTTATTCCTTAGTGAGACTGCGTTTTTATTACTTAGTAAGACTGTGCTTTTATTCCTTAGTGAGACTGTGCTTTTATTCCTTAGTAAGACTGTGCTTTTATTCCTTAGTGAGACTGTGCTGTTATTCCTTAGTAAGACTGTGCTTTTATTCCTTAGTGAGACTGTGATTTTATTCCTTAGTGAGACTGTGCTGTTATTCCTTAGTGAGACTGTGCTTTTATTCCTTAGTGAGACTGTGCTTTTATTCCTTAGTGAGACTGTGCTGTTATTCCTTAGTGAGACTGTGCTTTTATTCCTTAGTGAGACTGTGCTTTTATTCCTTAGTGAGACTGTGCTTTTATTCCTTAGTGAGACTGTGCTGTTATTCCTTAGTGAGACTGTGATTTTATTCCTTAGTGAGACTGTGCTGTTATTCCTTAGTGAGACTGTGCTTTTATTCCTTAGTGAGACTGTGCTTTTATTCCTTAGTGAGACTGTGCTTTTATTCCTTAGTGAGACTGCGTTTTTATTACTTAGTAAGACTGTGCTTTTATTCCTTAGTGAGACTGTGCTTTTATTCCTTAGTAAGACTGTGCTTTTATTCCTTAGTGAGACTGTGCTGTTATTCCTTAGTAAGACTGTGCTTTTATTACTTAGTGAGACTGTGATTTTATTCCTTAGTGAGACTGTGCTGTTATTCCTTAGTGAGACTGTGCTTTTATTCCTTAGTGAGACTGTGCTTTTATTCCTTAGTGAGACTGTGCTGTTATTCCTTAGTGAGACTGTGCTGTTATTCCTTAGTGAGACTGTGCTTTTATTCCTTAGTGAGACTGTGCTTTTATTCCTTAGTTAGACTGTGCTGTTATTCCTTAGTGAGACTGTGATTTTATTCCTTAGTGAGACTGTGCTGTTATTCCTTAGTGAGACTGTGCTTTTATTCCTTAGTGAGACTGTGCTTTTATTCCTTAGTGAGACTGTGCTTTTATTCCTTAGTGAGACTGTGCTTTTATTCCTTAGTGAGACTGTGCTTTTATTCCTTAGTGAGACTGTGTTTTTACTCCTTAGTAAGACTGTGCTTTTATTCCTTAGTGAGACTGATTTTATTCCTTAGTGAGACTGTGCTGTTATTCCTTAGTGAGACTGTGCTTTTATTCCTTAGTGAGACTGTGCTTTTATTCCTTAGTGAGACTGTGCTTTTATTCCTTAGTGAGACTGTGCTTTTATTCCTTAGTGAGACTGCGTTTTTATTACTTAGTAAGACTGTGCTTTTATTCCTTAGTGAGACTGTGCTTTTATTCCTTAGTGAGACTGTGCTTTTATTCCTTAGTGAGACTGCGTTTTTATTACTTAGTAAGACTGTGCTTTTATTCCTTAGTGAGACTGTGCTTTTATTCCTTAGTAAGACTGTGCTTTTATTCCTTAGTGAGACTGTGCTGTTATTCCTTAGTAAGACTGTGCTTTTATTCCTTAGTGAGACTGTGATTTTATTCCTTAGTGAGACTGTGCTGTTATTCCTTAGTGAGACTGTGCTTTTATTCCTTAGTGAGACTGTGCTTTTATTCCTTAGTGAGACTGTGCTGTTATTCCTTAGTGAGACTGTGCTTTTATTCCTTAGTGAGACTGTGCTGTTATTCCTTAGTGAGACTGTGATTTTATTCCTTAGTGAGACTGTGCTGTTATTCCTTAGTGAGACTGTGCTTTTATTCCTTAGTGAGACTGTGCTTTTATTCCTTAGTGAGACTGTGCTTTTATTCCTTAGTGAGACTGCGTTTTTATTACTTAGTAAGACTGTGCTTTTATTCCTTAGTGAGACTGTGCTGTTATTCCTTAGTAAGACTGTGCTGTTATTCCTTAGTGAGACTGTGATTTTATTCCTTAGTGAGACTGTGCTGTTATTCCTTAGTGAGACTGTGCTTTTATTCCTTAGTGAGACTGTGCTTTTATTCCTTAGTGAGACTGTGCTGTTATTCCTTAGTGAGACTGTGCTGTTATTCCTTAGTGAGACTGTGCTTTTATTCCTTAGTGAGAATGTGCTTTTATTCCTTAGTGAGACTGTGCTGTTATTCCTTAGTGAGACTGTGTTTTTACTCCTTAGTAAGACTGTGCTTTTATTCCTTAGTGAGACTGATTTTATTCCTTAGTGAGACTGTGCTGTTATTCCTTAGTGAGACTGTGCTTTTATTCCTTAGTGAGACTGTGCTTTTATTCCTTAGTGAGACTGTGCTTTTATTCCTTACTGAGACTGTGCTTTTATTCCTTAGTGAGACTGCGTTTTTATTACTTAGTAAGACTGTGCTTTTATTCCTTAGTGAGACTGTGATTTTATTCCTTAGTGAGACTGTGCTTTTATTCCTTAGTGAGACTGTGTTTTTATTACTTAGTAAGACTGCGCTTTTATTCCTTAGTGAGACTGTGCTTTTATTCCTTAGTAAGACTGTGCTTTTATTCCTTAGTGAGACTGTGCTGTTATTCCTTAGTAAGACTGTGCTTTTATTCCTTAGTGAGACTGTGATTTTATTCCTTAGTGAGACTGTGCTGTTATTCCTTAGTGAGACTGTGCTTTTATTCCTTAGTGAGACTGTGCTTTTATTCCTTAGTGAGACTGTGCTGTTATTCCTTAGTGAGACTGTGCTTTTATTCCTTAGTGAGACTGTGCTTTTATTCCTTAGTGAGACTGTGCTTTTATTCCTTAGTGAGACTGTGCTGTTATTCCTTAGTGAGACTGTGATTTTATTCCTTAGTGAGACTGTGCTGTTATTCCTTAGTGAGACTGTGCTTTTATTCCTTAGTGAGACTGTGCTTTTATTCCTTAGTGAGACTGTGCTTTTATTCCTTAGTGAGACTGCGTTTTTATTACTTAGTAAGACTGTGCTTTTATTCCTTAGTGAGACTGTGCTGTTATTCCTTAGTAAGACTGTGCTGTTATTCCTTAGTGAGACTGTGATTTTATTCCTTAGTGAGACTGTGCTGTTATTCCTTAGTGAGACTGTGCTTTTATTCCTTAGTGAGACTGTGCTTTTATTCCTTAGTGAGACTGTGCTGTTATTCCTTAGTGAGACTGTGCTGTTATTCCTTAGTGAGACTGTGCTTTTATTCCTTAGTGAGACTGTGCTTTTATTCCTTAGTGAGACTGTGCTGTTATTCCTTAGTGAGACTGTGCTTTTATTCCTTAGTGAGACTGTGCTTTTATTCCTTAGTGAGACTGTGCTTTTATTCCTTAGTGAGACTGTGCTTTTATTCCTTAGTGAGACTGTGCTTTTATTTCTTAGTGCCCTCACCACCATGTTTTAAGTTGATATGCATTGTGAAATCACATTACCGAATAGCAGCATTTCCTTTCTACCTTGCTTCTATACCTAACATGTTGAAAATGATTCTGGCAATTTGGAGTTTCAGTCACTTCCTCTCTGTGTAATAGCGTGATAAAGTTCTTTCCCAGGTATTAGCAGTAGAGTATAAAGAGACATAAATATTGCTACTATTGCTTGTTTTCACCTCAGACCTTTGCAGTTCGTTTTTCTGTTTATTTCTATCTTCACTTAGATCATTCATCAATCTTACTTGGTCAGAGAATAAATCTGGTGAAAGAATTGAACATTTAACCTCTTGCATGGCAAGTAGTAATTCTGATACTAAATAATTTCAATGTTCTTTTTACGTTGATGCAATACTGAAGTGTTTCTATTGTGAATAATTTATTCTGTTGCACTATAAAGTTCTTTATTAGAACAGTTCATTTAGTAAACTTCGAGTTACTAACTTGGAAAACTATCTTCCTAGCCACTAAATCTACATCAAATGAGTATTTTAAATGTCAAGAAAAATTTATCTTTCATCATAAGGATATTTTTATTATGTTCTCATAAAATAATTTTAGTTTATGTTAAGTAAGTTTAGAGCTATTTAAGTTTAGTTTTAGTGCTGGTGTGATGTCCTCAGCAATAGTATATGTGATGTGATCACAGAAGCCACTGTTGAAAGCATTTTTTTCATGTCGTGTCATCTGCCTCCATTGATGCAATTTATGGTGCGCTCAATAAAACCTTAGGATAGTATGAGATTTTGGTTGCGCTGATATCCTTGTTTGTTTTTGCACAGTCACTTATATTGCTTGACTTTGTTTTGAGTAATACTAAAACTGGAATTTTACCTTTTAATCAATGTTTCTCAGAACTGATGTATTTAAAACACTTCCTACCCTGTTAGTTTCTACTACATGTAAAACTGCATCTCAATTTCACCATTATTTTTTAATTACATTCCCCAGATGTGCATCATTCAATAATTTGTTATGGATTGTTTTCTAATGTACTTATCATTATTTAACATAAGGTAACTCCTTTACAAAGATGAAGCCTGCTTGTATATTGACTTCTCTCAGGTGTTGCTTTTGGATTTTCTTATCAGGTTAAACACACAGTGGCAATTTGAATGAAATCCCAATGGTTATGCTGGCTACATTTTGTACTTCTTTCAGTCAACATTTGAAAAAAAAAAATTTGAAGTAATGGTTGTGTCTCATGAGACAAACGGTACTGTGACAATCCCTTTCTGCTGGAAACAATTGTAAGACACAAACAGCTTAAAAATCATAAGGCAAGAACAATAGATGAACCAAAAATCCAGACTCTAAGAATACAATATATAAGCAATCACATTATATAGTATAATGTCTGATTTTGTTATGTTTTATTTAAATAATGTTAAAAACAGTAGTTTTGCACTATGATCTTATACCTCTGCCTATTGCAGCCCCCTACATTTCTACCTGGCAGATAGATGGTTAACCTTATCCTTTCATCTATTTCTAACACCAACATACTTGATATAGCCATGTGTATTATATTGTTGACACTAAAACACTCTGGCTGCACTGTGCAAGAGATGCTAATGGCAGCATTAAAGCATGTTTTACTATTTAATATCACTTGTTTGCATGTAAGGCATACGAGAAAGTGCATGGGTTAATGATTTGCTTGACAGAGAAGATAACTTCTATTGCTTAGACTTTAATAGTAGAGGTTATTAAATATGAGGATCTTTATTTTTTTCAATATGTAAACTATTATATTCTGTTAAGTGTTTTATTTCCTCTCTTTTTAAAAATTAAGAATGATTTATTGATACACGACCAGCAAGTTATAACTGTTTTTGTCCCTCTCGGTTTCCTCTTCTTTAGTTATTTTATTGTAAGTCAAATATTGTTCTAATAAGTGACATCAACTATGGGAGATGATATTTAATAATTCCCTGGCCTCTAATGCTTAACTAAACATTTATTCAGATGGACATTCATTTATTTCCTTCCTTCCTCTCTGAATATGAAAGAACCTTAGGTACAGAGGTGGAGGGAACTTTACTGCTCTTGAGTGATATCTATTAACATTCAAATATGATATTGTTAAATCTTAGAAATGGCACTCGTGGTTTGCTTCCGCTTTTTATGTTTGTTTTTTAACAAAAATCAATGTTCATAAAGACAAAATAAAAACAAAACAAAGCATCATCACTTGATCATGTTGCTAGTGGTTTGCAAAGTTTGTGAATGCAGAGAGATTGCATTATATGTTCATTCAATTCATTTTCTATAAACAAAATAAGCAAGATAATTGGAATATTTTTTGAATCATCAGATCAGTGATGCATTTATAAATTGCCCAGACAAATCTCATTTGGAAACCATAGGAAAAAGGTCACTTAAAACATTCCCTATGTTGTCAGAATATGCGGTAGACTGCATTAGTTATTATGCACTTGTGATTACTCACATTATTTTTTTGCAAGATTTGCAGTGCTTTGTTGACATTGTTTAGAGCGTGAACCCTTGTGGAGCCTTTTTCTTTTACCTGAAAGACAAAACAAAAAGCAATAAGTGTAACTGCATAGAATTTCCTCTTTATAGAAGACAAGAGAGACATGAGTAGTGACTTTTAAATTGAACTGACATTGCAGTTAAACAGTAGAATAATTTGGTTTCCTACAAAGTGAACTGCAGGCTAGATAGAGTATTTAAAGAAAACTTGTTGAGGATGTATGAAACAAAGTATTGATCAAAGTAAATTAAGTTCAAGAAATTTAAGTCAAATTAGCAGTTAAAAAAAAGAGAAAAAACAGGAATAGTGCCTTGTATGAAACTGTTCTTATCTTTATCATTTTCTGCTATAAACAACAGTATAAGGCAATATAAACTTTAATTTATTAAGAATACAATTATTTTTTCTTTGGCAAATTCCTCTGATAACAAGGCAATTCCCGACTAAGCACAAACAAATGAAATTATGTCTAAGGTGCAGCGATCTAGTATATTGCTATTTATTATTGCTGTTGATACTGAATTGGTTATAAAAAGAGGAATAACCATGGCATGTAACCACATTACCATAGATGATAGATAGATAGATAAATAGATAGTAAATGGCCTCTCTCTAAGATGCTAAAAAAATATATTTTCAACTAATAAACAGAAACCTGAACCATCTTATCCATTGGGGCCAATTAATCAATGTCTGTCCAACATGATACTTTGTAGCGTATCATGTCCGACAGACATCACTGAATGCCGACAGTGTACGCACACCAGAACTGCTTGTGCAATGTCACCCCCTGCATCCCGATTGTATATGATTGGGCGGATTGAAGACCACAGCCTCAGAGGGAGCGGATCAGTTATAGAGCAGCGGTCTTTAGACTGCTGCTTCATAACTGCTATTTCCGGCGAGCCTGAAGGGGCATCCATTCGGAGCTTGATAATTCGGCCCCATTATCTTTTCCTTTTAGAGCTAAAGGTCCAACATATTTTCAGGGAGTACAGCAAGTAGTGAAATCATGAATTTGTTTGACTGAAAATGTTAAACTCTGGAAATTCCCATATTTTTTTTTTTTTTTACATTAATCTAATTTTTCTTTTTTTTTTTTATTATTTGACAAATAAAAATGTTTTTAACCGTCTGTCCTTCTGGTTGCATTACATTAAAAAAAAAGATTATGCCCCAGCTCGCCTGCGCAAAGTTACGTCTATTTTTTTTATAAATTCAGGCGCACATGTGCACTTCTCCGGAGGCAACCTAGGGCGCAGTTACAGGTGAAGCACATACAGAGTTCACCTAGCCTTTTGATAAATCTAGCCCTTTGAATTTAACATGAATAGATTTTTTTTCTGACAAATTTCAAAGTTAGTTTCATTTTCCTTCCCACTGCATCATGTGACAGCCATCAGCCAATCACAAAATGCATAAACATATATTCTGTGAATCTTGCACATGTTAAGTTGGAGCTGATCCCTCAGAATGTGTGCATCTAATGGACGTGAATTGAAAATTTGTTTAAAAATTGCATGCTCTTTCAGAATCATGAAACTTTAATTTTCACTTTAAAAAAAATCATATTTTCCAAAATTTGTGTTTAGAATAATATCTAGAATAATATGTCACCATCTTTTTACAATAACATAAATATTATGAGGTTCTTAAAATATATTTTTTAATTAAAAATCATTTTCTCATTCCGTTATTCAGCAAAGACTTGCTCTATATAGTGAAGTTTTTACACATGTAAATGATTACTTTCTTAGGGCTAGATTAAGTGTTGCGCATGAGTGATAAGGAGTTTTTTGTTGCTATTTGCGCACATATTACAAGTTGAATGTTAACGTGTTCGTTCTAGCAAAAGTGAATTTAACACTTTGGATTGCACAACTTCAGAACTCTGGATAACTTATGCAAGACAAAAAAGATGCACAAAACACACCAACATTACATTAAAAATTACAGTTACACTATCTAATAAAAATTATTTAAAAACTAAATTGCAATAAGAAGTTATAAGGGCTCAAAGATGAGGTCTCAGGCTTGCAAAGTTCTTTAACATAGTTACATACATACACGTTTCTAAATATGTGTATGTATATACAGGGTGAGAGGAGTGTATGTTAGCAGGAGATTGGAAAGGTCACTTTTTCCCCTCTTACAAAGTGTTAATTTGTTAGTAGCTCACCACAGCTGATTCTGGTTAAATCATTTGGATCCTTTATAAGCAGTTCTGTAGAGAGAATCAGTGTCTCATTGTGCAGGCTACTCCAGAGAGGGAGGATTTGAGACCTTGCTGCATGTCTGAATTTATAGCTTGTAGAAACAAGAGACTGGTGAACAAACTTTGTTCTATTCTGCTTATTTTTTATTTATTTGTTTTGTTAACTGGGACCAGCTTAGCTGCCCAGTACTGGCTAGTAAGGAAATATTGCATGTATAGTTAGTCTCCTAAAAAGGAGTAGGATTTTGTTTATTTTATTTCTGTTTTAAAGGGGAAGTACACCCCATGTTTTAAACTGCTGATAAAAATAAAACAGCCTAAACCACTATATTTCGTGCTGAAGTGACTATTCCTGCAAGGGCTTTGTCACAGTGGTGTCAGAAGTGGGATTGTTAATGCCTGCATTACTATTCTGGAAGCCTTAAAGGTACAGACCCACATAAATATGGAGGATGTTTTACAGGCCCTGTTGCAGGCTGCGTCTATACAACAAGAGACTAATTATCAGGCTGCAGCATCAGTTGCAGCTCAGCAAGAGTGTAACAGACTTTTAGCTTTATAAATTGGGACCCTGGCTGAGGCCCAAAAACAGGATCATGCCATGCTTTATGATGTTGTGCAGCATATTACTGCTCAGGGAGCACCTACCCAAACAGAAGGTGTGAATAGGATACAGACAAACGGCTGCTTACAGAAAATGACGTCAGAGGATGATGTGGAGGCATATTTGGTGGCATTTGAATGCACAGCTATACGGGAAGCCTGGCCACAAGATCAATGGGCTGGAATCATTGCTCCTTTTCTCCTCGGTGAAGCCCAAAAGGCTTATTATGACTTGGAAGAAGAAGCTGCTAGAGACTATACATGGTTAAAAGCTTAAATTCTCGCCAGAATGGGTGTAACATGTACAGTGAGAGCCCAGTATTTCTATAACTGGCATTTCCACATGGCTAAAGCTCCCAGGTCTCAGATGTTTGACTTAATACATCTGGCATGAAAATGGCTTAGACCAGAGACCCAAAGTCCTGCACAAATTGTTGAAATTCTAGTACTTGACAGATTCTTGCGAGAATTGCCCCGTGGTCTCCGCGAGTGGGTAGGACAAGGAAACCCCACTACATATGATTCTATGGTGGCTCAAGTGGAAAGATACCTTGCTGCCAGGGACCTTGAGAAAGCTTGTCCTATGCCATCTAAATTTGTTTCAGAATCTTTGAGACAACAAAAGACTTTTAGGACCCAGAGGCCAGGAAACAAAAAGGGTGAGACTGAAGCTGAACCAGCAGATCTCTATGAGATAAACCACACTTTGCCAAGAGTGGATCATTTGGGGAGGAACCCTTTAACCTGCTTTGAGTGTGGTGTCAAAGGACATGTCAGGGCAGGATGCCCAAACCTACCAGAACAAATGCAATGTGCCCTAGGAGAAGACTTTTGTGGACTTAATTGCCTAGCAGGCATGGGAGAAAACATATACACCTTCCGGGTGTCAGTATGCTTTAATAAAAGAGACACAGAGGCTTTGGTGGACTCTGACAGTGCCTTAACTCTAGTGTCAGGAGATTTAATGGAACAATCACAGTTGCAAAAAAATAAGACAATAGGGGTACTGTGTATTCATGGGTGTACCGTTACTTATCCTACTGCTGTTATAAGTTTCTCTGTACTTGGGAAATTAATACAAATAACTGCTGTAGTGGTACCTAGGCTGCCCTATTCCTTGGTTATAGGAAGAAACTTTCCAGAGTTTCACACCCTAATACAGTCTCAACTTACTGCTAAACAAGGAGAGTCAGAGGTTGAAGCAGGGGATAGGAGTCCCTTCCCTTTTATTCACCCTGATTTGTATGCATCCAGTCCCAAAAGGGGTAAATCTAGAAAAGAGCGCAGGAAGAGTAAATACAGATTTAATAAAACCCTTAATGAAGTTTTGTTAAATGAGCAGGGAAAACATAGTAATAAAGGTGTGGCTAATGAACCCTTGCTACACCATGCAAGGAGCAGGATAATAGAGGTTAATGGAGCACCTGTAGAAGATCAAACAAAAAGTGTATACCCATATTTTATGGTTAAAAATGACCTTCTGTACCAAGTAATATCAGAAGAAGGTCAAGAGATAGAACAGCTAGTTGTGCCTTCCTCTCATACTAGGAAGGTGTTAGATTTTGCACATTTACACCTTTGGGGGGGACATCTGGGGGTAGAAAAAACTCAGGAAAGGGTCCTGAGGAGGTTCTATTGGCCAGGGGTTTACGAAGAAATAAAGAGATATTGTGCTTCCTGCCCAGAATGCCAACTGTCATCCTCAAAACCCAAGTTAAGGGCTCCACTTATACCCCTCCCAATTATTGATGTGCCCTTAATGACCGGACCATTTTTAAATTTTCTTACCCTTAATGACAATGGCTATTTTTACATTTCTGCAGTGTTTGTGTTTAGCTGTAATTTTCCTCTTACTCATTTACTGTACCCACACATATTATATACCGTTTCTCTCGACATTAAATGAACTTTCTAAAGATACCATTATTTTCATCATATCTTATAATTTACTATAAAAAAAATATATAAAATATGAGGAAATAATTGAAAAAAACACACTTTTTCTAACTTTGACCCTCAAAATCTGTTACACATCTACATCTTTTTTTTTTTTTACTTGCGGGCATATTTTGCCTCCTCCGCATTAAGACATTGGGATTCAAAGAATAAGGAACTTATAGCATACCCTCCTCCTACAAGCTGCTCCCACCCACCAACGAATGTGTGACCATCAATCGCTGATGCAGAGAGTGGCCCTTTCTGCATAGGTGGGTAAAATAGGGGATTGCAGTGATGCCTCAATATTGAGGCATCACTACAATCCCTTGTAAGCAGCTGGAAGCGATAATGATCGCGTCCAGCACTTCTAACAACAGAGGATGACCAGGTACGTCAATTGTCATTAAAGGGAGTTTTTTCTATGACGTACCTGGTACGTCCTCTGTCATTAAGGGGTTGATAGGATTGGGATTGACTTGGTAGGCCCATTAAAAATCAGCTTGTGGTCACCAATACGTTCTTGTTATTGTAGATTATGCAACTCGATACCCTGAGGCCATTCCACTACGTAAGGCTAAAGCTAAAAATATAGCAAAATAATTGGTACAAGTATTTTCATGGGTTGGGATCGCAAAGGAGATTTTAACTAACCAAGGTACTCCTTTCATTTCCCGTCTCATGAAAGAGTTGTGCCAGTTATTTAAAATGCAGGCTTTGAAAACTCGGTATATCACCCACAGACAGATGGGCTAGTAGAGAGGTTTAACCGCACACTTTAGGGGATGTTAAGGAAAGTTGTTAGTAGAGATGGGAAGGATTGGGATCAACTGCTTCCTTACTTATTGTTTGCAGTCCGTGAAATTCCCCAGAGCTCAACTAGGTTTTCTCCTTTTGAATTTTTGTATGGTCGACATACGAGAGGTATGTTGGACATACTAAAGGAAACTTGGGAAACTTGGGAGGAACAGGGAGTACCAGGTACTAATGTGGTGCAGCATATAGAGAAAATGCAGGAGCGGATGGCTCATGTTTTCCCCCTGGTTCGCCAATATATGGAAAAAGCTCAGGATACTCAAATTTTTTTATTATAATAATAGTGCTACTGTAAGGCAATTTAAACAGGGTGATAGGGTAATGGTTTTGGTTCCTACAGCTGAGAGTAAGCTTTTGGCTCATTGGCAGGGACCTTATGAAATTATAGAAAAGGTAAGCCCTGTAAATTATAAAGTTAGTCAGTCTGACCAACGTAGGAAAGAGCAAATATTCCACATAAATCTTCTTAAGCCATGGAGGGATAGAGAAACATTACTAGCCCAGTTATATAATACCGGGGTTGAGCCTCAAGTCTCAGAAAAAGTAGTGACTATTTCACCAGAGCTAACACCTGAACAAGTAAAGGAAGTTAAGGAAATGGTGGAGAGGAATAAGGATGTTTTCTCGCCTATGCCAGGCAGAACACAAGAAATTGCCCATGATATTATTACTGAGCTTGTTGTAACACTTAAATTAAAACCATACAGGATTCCTGAGGCAAAAAGGATGGCTGTACGAGCAGAGGTTAGGAAAATGCTTGAATTAGATGTGATAGAAGAATCACATAGTAATTGGTCTAGCCCAATTGTTTTGGTACCTAAACCGGATGGTTCTATCTGATTTTGTAATGATTTTAGGAAATTAAATGAAGTGTCAAAGTTTGATGCCTACCCAATGCCACGACTTGATGAACTGGTAGAGAGGCTAGCTAAGGCCAGATTTCTTTCTACATTGGATTTAACAAAAGGGTATTGGCAGATACACCTCACTAAGCATGCCCGAGAGAAAACTGCCTTTGTAACCCCAGATGGTTTATTTCAATATAAGGTGATGCCCTTTGGTCTCCATGGAGCTCCAGCCACTTTTCAGAGGCTCATGGATAAATTATTAAGACACGATGTGCACTATGCCACTGCATACTTGGATGATGTCATAATCCATAGCACAGACTGGGACTCTCATTTGCAGAAAGTAGAGGCAGTGGTAGACACCCTTAGGAAAGCTAGATTAACTGCCAACCCCTCCAAATGTTTTCTTGGATTGGCAGAGGCTAAGGATTTAGGTTATGTAGTGGGAGGGAGGTTAGTGAAACCCAAATTGAACAAGATAGAAGCTATTCAGAATTGGCCCAGGCCTCTTAGGAAGAAGCAAGTTAGAGCCTTTTTGGGAATTGTTGGTTACTACCGCAGGTTCATACCCCATTTTGCGACCAGAGCTGCTCCTCTCACAACCCTAATTAAAGCCAGAAGTCCAGACACAGTAAGGTGGGACAGAGAGACAGAGGAGGCCTTTATGGACCTTTGTTCAACATTGTGTGAGCAACCCGTCCTCGTGGCACCTGGCTTTGATAAAGAGTTTTTTTTACAAACAGATGCCTCTGAGGTCAGTTTGGATGCTGTACTGTCACAGCACATAGGCGAGGAAGAACATCCAGTGCTATATCTAAGCAGGAAATTGTTGCCTCGAGAACAGCGCTATGCTGTTATAGAAAAAGAGTGCTTAGCTATTAAGTGGGCTATGGAGACTCTAAAGTATTATTTACTAGGAAGGCGCTTCACCCTTGTCACTGACCATGCTCCGTTAAAATGGATGCACACCAACAGAGATAGAAACTCACGAGTCACTAGATGGTTTTTGTCCTTGCAACCATTTACTTTTTTAGTGAAGCACAGAGCTGGTTTGCTCCATGGTAACGCTGATGCTCTTTCTCGTGTGCATGAGCTTCTTGCAGCAGTTGCTTCACACACTGGTGTTGCGCTGGGGAGGGGGATGTGTGACAGGGTGAGAAAAGGAGTGTATGTTAGCAGGAGATTGGAAAGGTCACTATTTCCCCTCTAAAAAAGTGTTAATTTGTTAGTAGCTCACCACAGCTGATTCTGGTTAAATCATTTGGATCCTTTATAAGCAGTTCTGTAGAAGGAATCAGTGTCTCATTGTACAGGCTACTCCAGAGAGGGAAGATTTGAGACCTTGCTGCATGTCTGAATTTATAGCTGGTAGAAACAAGAGACTGGTGAGCAAACTTTGTTCTATTCTGCTTATAATTGATTTGTTTTGTTAACTGGGGCCAGATTAGCTGCCCAGTACTGGCTAGTAAGGAAATATTGCATGTATAGTTAGTCTCCTAAAAAGGAGTAAGATTTTGTTTGTTTTAAAGGGGAAGTACACCCCATGTTTAAAACTGCTGATAAAAATAAAACAGCCTAAACCACTATATTTCGTGCTGAAGTGACTATTCCTGTAAGGGCTTTGTCACAATATATATATGTATTTATAAATAAATAGAACATATTATTCTATGTAAAGAAAATTGGAATGTGAAACATTAATATTTCATGTCGAGTTAGCGCACTTGAGAAAATGCTATTAGGTTTGAGAGACTTGTTGGGTATTTTTTTTTTTCACTTTTTGGTCTCCATTGAAGCCTATGGGGGAATATGTTAAGGTTCTCAATATTTTAACTTCGGCTTTTTGTGCACGTTGGGTTAGCGAGCATGAGAATTTTTTTTTTATTTTCAACTACCAGACGTGCGCAAAAAACTAAGTCGAGCTGAGTTAATGTGGGAGCAGGAGAGAAAAGTATCACTCAAATCTAACCCTTACAGCTCCATGTACTAACCGGTGGGCAGACAGCTTCTCAACTCGCAAAGCTGTCCATCCGCCTTCGCTACACACGGGCAGCGGGTCTGTTGATCCGCTTGCCCGTATGTATCATTACACACTCATCGGAGTGTGTAATGCCCACCCGTTCATTTGTGTGACCATTCACGCGACTAAAGGGGCTGTCAATCACAGAGAGTAAGCAAGCTCTCTGGGATTTTCCCTTGCCACCTCAGAAGTGGCGTAGGGTTTAAGAAGCAGCGTTTTTTTAACCGCTGCTTCTTACATTGCGGGATGCACGCTCGCATATGTGAACCTGCCCCGCGAGGGCTCCGGAGCAGCTTTCACTGCTTCTATGGAGCCCTAACTGTACAAAGTGATCATTTGAAGCACCACCATATTTTTATTTTATTTTTTGTCTATCTTTGTGCCTTAGCATCTTTTTTTTTGTGAGACATAATTTATGGTCAATGTATGACAGAATTTAAACACTTATTTTTGCAGTATAAATTTTAATCTGATAATATTAAACTGCTGCCGATATTTAGGAAGCGCTAAATGAAAAATTTGCACTATGTAAATTGCTCAGCGGTGTTAATTATTAAAAAGTAATGTTTGATAGTTAACAGCTGCCTATAATTCCTTATTAGCAACTATATAAACACAGTCTAAGATCACTCTAACTTTCAGAATCTTAAAGGGACATTAAATTGAATGTTTTTCTTTCAATGTTAAGATAGCACATATAATTTTAAACAACTTTCTAATTTACTTCTATTATCAAATTTGCTTTATTCTCTTGGTATCCTTTATTGAAGGAGCAGCAATGCACTAGTAGTTTCTAGGTGAACAAATCAAATCAGACAATGACCGGTCTGCTAACTCCCATTAGTAATTACACAAGTAACAAAGCAAATAAAATAATAGAAGTAAAATTAAAAGTTATTTAAAATCTGAATCAAGAAAGTTTAATTTTGACCTTACTGTCCCTCTAAATATTAAGTCATATTTTATGCAACCCAGGGCACTGCTATATACATAAATATAACCACAAAATAATATTTAATTCATGGAAATCCTTTAAGCATATTAAGTATTCCACCACTTTTTTAAACTTTGTTTGACTTTGATATCGTACATTTCTGTATCAACTTGGAGGTTTCAGCCAAATACTCTCTATTCCAAGAGATTTACCTATGATTTTATGAAAGCAGATGCAACAGTATTTTGTCTGTATCAATGCTAAAAACCCTCATATTGCCATATAGAAAACAAAGAAATTGTTTTACATCTTATTAACTCAAAAGTAATGAATGCCACTCTCAGGAAAACTATCAGATTTCTGCCAAATGTATTCATTGAGTCCAGACTTATCAGAATTTGAAAAAGAAAATCAAATAAACTTTACATACATGCAGGTACGGCAGAAAAAAAAGTAAATTACCGTTATTTATCTGAATAGTAAATGGTTTTTAAAATATATAAAATATTAAACAAAAATATGACTATTCATAATTTATATGGCACACTATAGCATACAAAGTGAAGCAATTTACCTTGGTACATTGTTATATTGTGTATTATAGTGCTACTGTCTAAAGAATAATTATAGTGAATTTGACATAAATCTTCTTTTGACTTTGGCTTTTTTGTTTTGTTATTTTCTCTGCTTTTTCTGTTCTTTTCTGACTCACACAACATCATTTTTTATGTCTAGAACTCAGAAGTAGCCTATCATATATTTTTTGCTGTCTTCTTAGTCATGTTTGCTGAGTGTTTGGGTTCAATAACATGATGAAAGATAAAGACTATTTCCCAGTCAGAAATATTACTGAAGGTGTTGCATAATTAATCAAGGTATGTCTGCATTAGCTATTCATAATTTAATTTAATTTTACCTTATCCCTTAAATTGTTGCTTAGAAGTTGCTTCAAACCATAATTAGGCTATTACTGGCCTACTGGGACACTGTGAGATTTCCAAGTGGGCAGAAGTGGCTGGAGCTGGACAGCACCATTTAAAGGGGGTAAAGCTGCCATGCTCATAGAAACTGTGGGGGAGAGGCACTGGAAAACCTCTTGCATATTTTGTAAAGTACGAGGAAATGTTTTCAACAGCTTTTGTAAATGTGGGGGTAATCTTCCATAGAAATATTTATATTTTAACATCACTATTGACAGTGCCTTCTCCCCTCACTGCAGAATTAGAACCAGCACAAAACTAACTCCGCCCATCATTCCTCTTGCCTGTGCTCTGTGTAGACATTGATAACACATTGCTAAGAAACGTCTGAAACTACTAACCAATTGATCTCATTGGAAGATGAAGGTTTTGAGGCCCATTTATCAAGCTCTATATGGAGCTTGTGGGCCCATGTTTCTGGCGAGTCTTCAAACTCGCCAGAAACAGCAGTTATGAAGCAGAGGTCTAAAGACCGCTGCTCCATAACCTGTCTGCCTGCTCTGATGAGGTGGACAGGAATCACCACAATTCAACCCGATCGAGTACGATCGGGTTGATTGACACCTCCCTGCTGGTGGCCGATTGGCCGCAAATCTGCAGGGGGGCGGCGTTGCACCAGCATATTGCTCTCCACATTCAGCGAGGTCTTGCGCACCTGATCCGCACTGTCGGATCAGGTCCGCAAGACTTTTGATACATTGGCTCCTTTGTCTGAAACTTACAGGGATGTGAGTAGAGAGGAAATGTTTAATTTCCTGCAGGCAGATGCAAACCAACAGTATATTTCTTTGCAGGGTAGAGAAGAGCAGACAAACACCAATATGGCAAGTTCTCTTGAATTGTGACACTGTACTAATAAGTACTGCTGTAGCAAGGGAAACACATCACGTGATAGCTTTTATATTGTGTGTCATAGCTCTAATGTCATGTGATAACCTAATTGCTTATGATCCAAGCTAAAAAGTTTATTGAACATCTGCAATAGAACATAGGTATATTTAATAAAATGTATGAACATGTATGTGTGTTAGATACCTGTGCTGCTTGACCAAGTAAATAGTGTAGCTCTGTTTTTATTGATTCTGCTAACTTATACTCCAAATTGCAGGTAGTTAATTGCAGGTTCTATTATAGAATTGCTAAAAGAAAAGTTACTTGATTTTGTGCATTGAGAACTTTTGTCTCATAAAGGGACATTGCACACTAGATTTTTCTTTGCATAAATATTTTGTAGATGATCCATTCATATAGCCAATCTGGAAATGTTTTTATAAAAATGTATAGTTTTGCTTATTTTTTTAAGAACATTGTGTTATTATTATTATCAAGTATTTGTAGAGCGCCAACAGATTCTGCAGCACTATTAACATAGGCAATATACAAGATAACATTTATAGGGATCAAACAGCTCTTATGAAGGTGATCTACAAACAGCTGGGCTCATAGGGGATAGCAATGGAGTTAGGAAGGTTAGTGTAGGTTGCATGCATCCCTGAATAGTAGAGTCGTTAGGGAGCGCTTGAAGCTTTCAAAACTAGGGTAGAGTCTTGTGGAGCAAGGCAGAGAGTTCCATAAGATGGGATCCAGTCTGGAGAAGTCTTGTAGATGGGAATGTGAGGAGGTAACAAGAGAGGAAGAGAGTAGGAGATCATGAGCAGAGCGAAGGCAACGGGAGGGAGAGTATCTGGAGATAAGGTCTGGGATGTAGGGGGGAGCAGTGCAGTTGAGGACTTTGTATGTCAGAGAGAATTTTGTGTTTAATCCTGGAGGAAAGTGAAGGAATTGGCAGAGAGGTGAAGCAGATAAAGAGCGACGTGTAAGGAAGATAAGCCTGGCAGAGGCATTCAGTATGAATTGCAAAGGAGCTAGGCAGCAGCTAGGGAGACCAGAGAGGATGGAGTTGCAGTAGTCGAGGTGGGAAAGGATGAGAGAGTGGATTAAAATCTTATTTGTGTCTTGTGTAAGGAATTGTCTAATTTTAGAGATGTTTTTAAGGTGGAAGAGGCAGGCTTAAGCCAAGGACTGAATGTGAGGAGTGAAAGAAAGATCTAAGTCAAGTGTGACTCCAAGACATCGGGTATGTGGGGTAGGGGTAATGATGGAGTTATTGACAGTTATAGAGAAATGAGGGGTGGAGATTTTGGAAGAAGGGGGGAAAATAAGGAGCTCA
Organism: Bombina bombina; assembly: GCF_027579735.1. Taxonomy (NCBI): domain Eukaryota; kingdom Metazoa; phylum Chordata; class Amphibia; order Anura; family Bombinatoridae; genus Bombina; species Bombina bombina. The sequence goes on along the minus strand of NC_069501.1, from coordinate 751,561,541 downwards.
GTTTTGGAGAGATTTAGCTTAAGGTAGTGAGAGGACATCCAAGATGAGATATGAGAAAGATAGTTAGTGACACAGGTTAGCAAGGAAGGAGATAGGTCTGGTGCAGATAGGTATATTTGGGTGTCATCGGCATACAAATGATATTGAAACCCGTGGGACTTTATTAAGGAACCTAATGATGATGTGTAGATTAGAGCCTTGCGGTACCCCAATAGAAAGTGGTAATGGGGGAAAGGGGAAGCCCCAGAGAAGGCTACACTAAAGGTACAGTTAGACAGATAGGAATAGATCCACAAGAGCGCTATGTCACAAATGCAGAAGAATTGGAGGGTTTAGAGCAATAGAGGGTGGTTGATAGTATCAAAGGCTGCAGATAGATCAAGGAGGATAAGCAGAGAGAAGTGGCCTGTGGATTTTGCTGTAAGTAGGTCATTGATATCCTTAACAATCGCTGTGTCTGTGGAGTGGTTGGGGGGAAATCCAGATTGCAGTGGGTCAAGGAGGGAGTTTAATGTAAGTAAATTGGATAGACGTACATATACTAGCTTTTTAGGAAGCGTTGAGGCAAGAGGGAGTAGAGAAATAAGGCGGTAATTGGATGAGGAGGTTGGATCAAGAGAAGGTTTTTGGAGGATAGGAGTGATCAGTGTGTGTTTAAGAGCTGAGGGAAATATACCAGTGCTGAGGGAGAGGTTGAAGATGTGTGTGAGTATAGGGGGAAGGGTAGAAGAGAGGGAGGGGAGTAGCTGTGAGGGGATGGGGTAGAGGGGACTGGTACTGAGGTGAGAGGACAGTATAGGGGCAGAAACTTCTTCCCCTGTAACAGGGGCAAAAGAGATTTTTAGACTACTAACCAAACCCCACAGTGCCAGATGTATACACACATTTACAGACTCCTGCTGGCTTCTGTTTATGTTATCTGTCTTTTCATATGCAGGGAAGAGGAGAGTGGGGAGTGTCTGCTCTTTTAGTTTACCCAGCCCCATTCAGTGGGTCTACCTCATCAACAGTGCTAAACTGGGAGCTTCTAAGTAAGTTTAAAAAGGCTTTATACTGGATTTTTATATCAGTATCTGTGCATATTCTTCTTTATAGTAGTGTCCATTACATGTAGTTATATGAAAATTGGTGTATACTGTCCCTTTAAAATACTATGCAATTAAAAAATAAAAACATTATCCGAAATGTATGGAGAAAAAAAGAGTTAAAACATGTTTAATGTAACAAAAGAAAAAGAAGGATCAACAAAATTGATTCTCAAAGGTATAACGACCTCACAAAGCAATCTCCTCGCACCGGACCTCAGCTCAAACATGACCATTGCTAAAGCATTAAAAAATCATAGTGCATTAGGAATAGTTATGTTTGAGCAGAGGTTAGTTGCGTGGAAATTGCTTTGTGAGGTGGTTGTAGACTTAGGGCTAGATTACAAGTGGAGAGCTAGTTTATCGGTGAGCCCATAAATTGGCAAATTCGCCCATTTACGGTCGTGCAATAAGTAACCAGCCATTACATGCAATTAGCTCTCCAGAAATTAACCAGACATCACATCTCTGGTTAATTTTCCAAAAGTGCCCCAATTGCCACAAAAATAAAGTATTATTCTACTTTTTTATTTAGAAAAAAATATAGCTTTTTTTTAATATAAAAAAACAACCCAGTTTTTAGGGGTATATTTAATGCATGTGGTGTGTAAAGTGCCTTTACATTGCAGTCTGTGTGTACTGTGTAAATATATATGTATATGCTTAAATACATATATATTTATGTGTTAATATGTGTTTATACACATATAACAATGACAGGAGAATATAGGCAATCACCAGGAGCATACCTTGATTGAAGAGCTGTGCCACATTTTTGGAGATACCAATCCTTATAGATTGCACATATGCTTTTTTTAAGCATTTCATTGACGATTTGATGTTCGTCTGGTCAGGACCCGCCGAACAAGTGACTGAATTTGTCAAGTATCTTAACACCAATGACTTCGGTTTGAAATTTACTTTCAAACACAAATCTGATACAATTAATTTTTTGGATCTCTGCCTTGAGGGGGATTAGGAAGGCCCAATACACACAAAGGTTTTTCGTAAACCCATTTCAGGTAACATTCTGCTTCATGCAGACAGTTGTCACCCCAAAAAAATTTCCTATGCTGTGGCCAAAGGCCAATTCTCTCATTTGAAGAGGAATTGTAGTAGGGAATCTGACTATCAGAGTGAAGCTAGTGATCTTGAACAGAGATTGAGGGAACGTAAATATAACACTAGCCACATTAAGGAAGCAAAAACTAGAGTTCAGGAGATACCTAGAGATAAACTCCTGGAAGATAAAATAGCCCAGGATGGTAAACAAACATTTAAGGGAGTTCATTTTGGGACAACGTACAGCGATCAGTATTCAAGGATCTGTAGTATAGTAAAAAAACATTTTCCATTACTTGCAGCTGATGATCAGCTCAAAGATGCAGTACAACCGGGTATAAGATGTACATACAAAAAGAGTCGCACTATAGGTAATATTATGTCTCCCACTCAGTTAAAATCAGTCAAGAAATCAGAAAGTTCATGGCTATCACGCAAAGGTATGTTCAGGTGTGGACATCGCAAATGCAAGCCATGTGAATATGTTCAAATCTCAAGCAGCTTCACATCAGCTACTACAGGTAGAGTATATGACATTAAGACATGCATGAATTGTACTCACACACATGTCATTTATCTTATTACCTGCATTAAGTGTAACATCAAATACGTACGGCTCACCTCACATCAACACACGTATGAGGGAACATATCTCTACATTAGAAAGAGGTAAATCAACTACGCTTTTGGTTCAGCATTTTGCAACTTTTAACAATAGCAAATTGGACACCTTTAGGTGGATTGCCATTGAAAAAGTTTCAGTACCCAAGAGAGGAGGGGACATTGACTGTATTGTGACTAAGCATGAGGTGTTCTGGATTTTCCATCTCAGAACCCGCACACCTCAGGGCTTAAACTCCAAGTATGACCTGATTAATTTTTGGGAGTGACTTGCCAGCTTAGCTCTTGTGGCATTCATTCTATTGTAACCCCACTGTCACAGTCATAGCTATTTTATAATAATATTTAGGTCTATTTCCATTTGGCGGGTGGCATATTGAGTTAAGATCCATTGTGTACTTGGCAATTGTATAATATATCTTAGAGCAGTTTTACATCTGCCTGTGTCACTCTAGTTCTTTTGGGCAGTAAGGATTATTATCATTATTTATTATGTTCCTTTTAACCTTCCTTTGAGACCAGTACCCATGTATTTAAGACTGATGTATAGCTGATTAATATGTCTGATTTTTTGCCTAATGTGTTTCTTTTTTACGCAGTATAGCATATATTATTATTGTTCTTGTATTTATATACTTCCTGTATTTACATTCCAACTGCTTTTGCTGCTGTTTTGTATTCTGTATTTGATATACTCTGTATATTCTCCTCCTATCTATATTGTTATCAACCTGTCCCTCACATATGGCTTGGCCTTCTAGCTGGGCACTAATGTGTTATTGTGATTTAGGATTCAGAAGGCGTTTTTGTTTTAATTAATTAAGTCCAATCAGGTAATACTTTACCTGTTTTAAGGTACACCTGAGCATTAGCACTACATGCTATGAGTACGGCCTGAGGGCCGACACATGTTAGCAGTGAACTTGTCATTTATAGTGGATACAAATATGTTTCTATATACTTTTTACAAAAAAACATTATCCTTTTATTAGTAGGTACTAGATTGCAGGGCTGTCCCTCCTCAACCCCCATTACCTGCATAAGTAATTATCATCATGTGCACACTTTTGTTATATGATTCAACCAGTTATGGAGTAGGACACTGATAAGGGGGTGGAGCTTTTTTTTTTTTACACTTTTTTTTCATACACTGTTTTACTTCAGTTGACTCTTCTATAATATGCACATAACTCAAAATGTTTTATGGCACTTTAACACAATATTATTTGTCACTTTTAGTTACATAACAAGTATAAAAATGATGTTAACAAGTTAGATGCGCCTACTCCTAGAAAATATATTTCACATTTTATTAAAGGCATATTGTTTTATGATATTTGGCATCACGGCTGAATTTTTACCCTAATACACAGTTTTATATCGAAGTCTGTGTATTCTGAATTCCTCTATACATTATGTGTTGTGAGCAGCACCTCCATAATTGCTTTGGGAGACGGAGATCATGCTGCTGAGCACGGAACGGATGTGACCACTTTTCCGTTTGGAGTTTCCTCATACCAACAAGTGTGAGAGGATAGCTATCTGGACAGCTAAAAAAGGTCCAGCAGGCGTTTGTGGCACTTTCCAAGTGCTATATACTTTGTAAGTACAACCTGTATGTGCGTGTCTGATGACCTAGTACCACTGATCATGCACTATTGTGGCGCCCTCTTCCCTTCTATCATTTTAGTTACATAACCTTCATCTTCTTTTTCTCTCTCTCTAATTTAAATATTTAGTCACAATATAATCTGTTGTTGTTGCTTAAGAGCTGAAACTTCTGAGTGGGTGACGAAAAAAAAAGGATTGGTGCCATAAAACATATGTAGATACTTGTTATATGTGTGCCAGTGCTGTGATGTAAATTAGCACGAGCACTTATTTTTTTCAAATAGCACTTTCACTCAATACACTAACACTATGTCTGACTGAGGCTCGAAAAATGCAAGTGCATGTTTTTCGTTCAACAAATCACGCAGCTTGTGAAAGTGAGAATTGTGTCACTTCATTAAATACTGCAATTTCAATTGTGTTCTGATGCAAAAAGTCCAGTTTGTTTGGTTTTAAATAGGCACCTATATGTGTTAATTCCACTGCCAAATTTCATGTAACATTCAGTAAAAAATCCTTGATTTATGTACATAAAAATATGTTTTTAGAATTAGAGTCCTATTTAAAAAGCAAACTTTGGCTGAACTATGTATATTGGGGTGGTGGGTCAGAAGTTCATATTTTTTACACTTTTAACATGTATTCTGAACTAGACATGTTCAGGCATATTGCCTGATTACAGAGTAAGGTTGATTTCAGCATTAATAATACAATTCTATATGCAAGGACACAATAAATACACATAGGTAAATCCTAGAGTCTTCAAGTAAAATATCTGGGTCTTTAACCGCATATTCTATTTTGGTTATACTTTTGCAGTGTCAGTTTTAATATGCAAATGGCATTCATGAACATTTAGTTCATGAACTTATACTTATGCAGAGATGTCAGTGTAAATTTGAAATTGCAATGTGATTTTACCACTGAGCAAATATAGCATCAGATAATAAAAAAAATCACACTAATTTGCTTTACACGCAACACTTAAAACTATAACCGGAGTAGAAAATAATAGCATCTATCAAATTTTGTATTATCACAAAAATATTATTTTTTGCTGATTTAGCAAATTGGAAAGTCATTACCATTTTTATTACATATATTATGCGAAACTGCAAATAAAGCACCAGTAGTAAGAAAAGTTTCAATAGCAAATCACCTTCACCATAAAAGCTGCTTCTGTGAAGGAGAAGGAAAACAACTATACAATATATTTCTGTAGTAATTAGAGTTTTTCCGTAAGTAGCACTTGCTGAATAGTATACCATAAACTTTAGATTGGATTCTTCTATGTAATACAGTAAGATATGCCATGGATCATCATAGCCACAAATAAAAACACTTACGGCTAGATTTAGAGTTTTGTCGGTAAAGACCCGCGTAGCTAACGCTGCTTTTTTTCCCAGCACACCCTTTAAACAACGCTGATATTGAGAGTTGTCTGAGTGGCTGCGTTAGGCTCAGAAAAGGGAGCGTTGAGCAGAATTTAGCTCCACTTCAACCCTCAATACCAGCACTGCTTACGGTAGCGGTAAGCTGGCAAAACGTGCTCGTGCACGATATCCCCATAGTAAACAATGGGGCAGTTTGGGCTTAAAAAAACCTAACACCAGCAAAAAAGCAGCGTTCAGCTCCTAACGCAGCCCCATTGTTTCCTATGTGGAAACACTCTCTAAGTCTGCACCTAACACCCTAACATGAACCCCGAGTCTAAACACCCCTAACCTTACACTTATTAACCCCTAATCTGCCACCCCCGCTATCGCTGACACCTGCATTTTATTATTAACCCCTAATCTGCCGACCGGACACCGCCGCCACCTACATTAGCCCTATGAACCCCTAATCTGCTGTCCCTAACATCGCCAAACCCTATATTATATTTATTACCCCTAATCTGCCCCCCCCAACGTCACCGCAACCTAACTACAAGTATTAACAACTTGCCGCCACTATAATAAATGTATTAACCCCTAAACCGCCGCACTCCCGCCTTGCAAACACTATAATAAATTGTATTAACCCCTAATCTGCCCTCCCTAACATTGCCGCCACCTACCTACAACTATTACCCCCTAATCTCCCTCCCCCAACGTCGCCGCTACTATAATAAAGTTATTAACCCCTAAACCTGTCTAGCCCTAACCCCCCCATAACATAAATATAATTTAAATTAAACAAAATAATATTCCTATTTTTAAATAAATTAATCCTATTTAAAACTAAATACTTACCTATAAATTAAGCCCTAATATAGCTACAATATAAATAATAATTACATTGTATCTATTTTAGGATTTATATTTATTTTATAGGTAACTTTGTATTTATTTTAAGTAGGTACAATAGCTATTAAATAGTTATTAACTATTTAATAGCTACTTAGTTAAAATAATTACAAAATTACCTGTAAAATAAATCCTTACCTAAGTTACAATTACACCTAACACTACACTATCATTAAATTAATTAAATAAATTACCTACAATTAGCTAAACTAAAATACAATTAAATAAACTAATCTATAATACAAAAAAACAAACACTAAATTACAAAAAATAAAAAAATATTACAAGAATTTTAATCTAATTACACCTAATCTAAGCCCCCTAATAAAATAAAAAAGCCCCCCAAAATAATAAAATTCCCTACCCTATTCTAAATTACAAAAGTAATCAGATCTATTACCAGCCCTTAAAAGGGCTTTTTGCAGGGCATTGCCCCAAAGTAATCAGCTGTTTTACCTGTAAAAGAAAATACAATACCCCCCCAACATTACAACCCACCACCCACATACTCCTATTCTAACCCACCCAAACCCCCCTTAAAGAAACCTATCACTAACCTCCTGAAGATCTCCCTACCTTGAGTTGTCTTCACTCAGGCGAGCCGAAAACTTCATCCAATCCGGGCGATGTGGTCCTCCATCCAGTAGAAGTCTTGATCCAAGCGGCAAAGAAGAGGTCTTCCATCCGGGCGATGTCTTCTTCCAAGCGGTATCTTCTGTCTTCCGGATCCATCTTCATCCCGCCGACGCGGAACATCCTCCTTCCCCCACGTACTAACGACGAATGAAGGTTCCTTTAAGGGACGTCATCCAAGATGGCGTCCTTCGAATTCTGAGTGGCTGATAATCAGCCAATCGGAATTAAGGTAGGAAAAATCTGATTGGCTAATTCAATCAGCCAATCAGATTGAGCTCGCATTCTATTGGCTGATCGGAACAGCCAATAGAATGTGAGCTCAATCTGATTGGCTGATTGGATCAGCCAATCAGATTGAACTTCAATCTGCTTGGCTGATTGAATCAGCCAATCCGATTTTTCCTACCTTAATTCCAATTGGCTGATGGCCAATCGGAATTCGAGGGACACCATCTTGGATGACGTCCCTTAAAGGAACCTTCATTCGTTGTTAGTACGTCAGGGAAGGAGGATGTTCCGTGTTGGTGGGATGAAGATGGATCCGGAAGACAGAAGATAGAAGTGCTCATAAGAAAAGTTGGATCAATAATGTTCCACAAAGTCAATATTTAAGAATCAAGAGAAATTGCACTCACTCCTCAGATTATGAAGTAGAAGCCAATATTTTAGAGAAAAAGTTTTTAGATAAAGGTTATAATCCAGAGGTTTTAAAACAAGCAAAATTGAAAGTAGCAGATAGAGACAGAAGTTCTTTCTTTCTTAACAATAAATCTATTGATAATTCATTACCAATAGGGACCGTGATACATGATACTTTGATTGGAGCACAATCAAGTAATAGTAATCCTACAAGATTGGTTACCACATATAACCAAGGCTCCAAAACACTTGAAAATATTATCAAGAAACACTGGCCACTTCTTAAATCAGACCCTATTTTAGGTCCACATCTGGAAGATAAGCCAATATTCACATATAAGAAAGGCAAGAGTTTAAAAAACATCCTAGCCCCCAGTAAGATCAAACCTTCCACAGTAAATGATGCCAATCCAAAAGTTGATAATTGGCTAAACAACTGGAAGGGGACCATGAAATGTGGAAAACCAAGATGTAACATGTGCAAACATATAAACAAAGCACCAACATTTCATAATAGTCAGTCCACAGAAACATACACCATTAACTTTAAAAGCAATTGTGATTCAATGTACGTTGTTTATCTACTAGAATGTGGGTGTGGCCTCTTATATGTGGGCCGTACAAAAAGGAAAATAAGGCGTAGGACCAATGAACACTTATACAATATTAAAGAAAAAATGGAGAATCACAGTGTTCCGAGACACTTTTTAGAATGCCATGGGAGCAATCCAAGCTCTCTGAAAGTACAAGTAATAGATCAAGTGCTTCCTACAAAACCCAATAGACTCTTGACACTAAGAAAATTAGAAACCAGGTGGATTTACAAACTAAAGACATTACAGCCTCTAGGATTAAACATTGACATAGATGTGGCAGCTTTTATTTAAATCATCTAGAAATAATCGCTTAACACTAATTTTTAAACATTTTCTACAAACATCAACATAATTTTATGTATCTGAATGAATTTTAGCATTTTTAGTGTTTTAATATTTATTTAGTCTAGATTTTCCATTCATTCATTCATCCACAGTAATAATAAGTGGAATTATGTTCCTTTAAGGAGAATCATGTTCCTTTAAGAAAGATTTTTTGTTATTAGAATTTTTTTAATCTTATAGGTTACACGCTTGCATTCAAACTTGAGCACTGGGAGATCAATTACTCTTTTAGGTACTCACCCGTTACTAAATATATGGATTTTTTATCAGAAAATAATTGTACAAAATATTAACAGGTGGAATTTTGTTCATATAGGTATCGTTAATCCTTTTAACTTAGGAATTTTTATCTCAATATTTTTATTTTAATTATATATATTTTTTAATTTTTAGTGTCTTCAGTAGAATAAGTTAGCACCCAAAATTTATATGTATATATCCTATCCCGCATAATAGGTAGTTCATTGTTCTTGCAGGGAACATGCATTTTAGGTTTTTAACACATTCAGCAAAACCCAATGACTACAGACGTTCTTATCAGATAACAAAAATACAACCACCTAACTAGGGATTACCATCAAAATCTCACAATGAGAAACGCAAAATTAATGAATAGTTTATTTTAATATCAAAGGCATTCTGCTAAACTCCATCGAATTACCTTTAATCAAATTGCATAAAAACATTTGTTCATGAACTATCACTTTTTTAAAAATATATATGCTTTCTGGTTTTTGTAAAAGGTTTCTATTTGTAGTAGATACTTTTTGTGAACACAATATGAATTACTTGAAATTCAACTTTTGTTATATGGAGAGTTAATATGAACTGTTCCTAAAGGTTCGCTGTATCAAACCACGAATAATCAATTGATATCTGTAATTTATTTCTTACAATGCAAGTAGGAATTACAGTGTAATATACACCCCCCAAAAAAACATTATATGAGGAAGCATGTAATCGCTTTCATGGTTTTAATGCTTCAGAGTTTTTGTACATATGGAATTTGTCAGCGTTATATGTATACTTATTGTGGCAATTTTTTAGGCAATTAGCAACAAGCTGTTAACCCAACTGAGCATTTCCAACGAACAGCGATGTCAGTTTTATGGTGTTTACACACCCCTTTTAGCATTGGCTAATTAAACTCACACCCTTTCTCTGATTGGTCACCGTGCCTTTAAAACAAAAGGGCGCACTTTCAATATCATTAAGCCTTTGAAAAAGCCCGGCCGAAGTCGGGGGAAACGCGTCAGGCCAGTCACTGCAGACTGTCACTCTTTTCTGGGAAGCAGAACAACCTGTGTACAGAAGCTGGTCACACGCTCAGGTTAAGGATCCGGATTACCTTTACGTGATGCTGTTGGACAAAAGCTGTAAGGAGAAAGACCATCTGTGCCACTGTTACAGGAGCTGCAGACCCAAGGAGTGGTGTTTATATGCATACTTTTTATTTTAATCTAGTAAGTGCAATTATTACTGTGCGTGTGTTACTTTGTTATTAAAACTTTAACACTTGAATCGTGCTTTGTGCACCTGTTTTTTCTTTTTTGTTTTATGTTAGAAGATAGAAGATGCCGCTTGGAAGAAGACATCGCCCGGATGGAAGACCTCTTCTTTGCGGCTTGGATCAAGACTTCTACCGGATGGAGGACCACATCGCCCGGATTGGATGAAGACTTCGGCTCGGCTGAGTGAAGATGACTCAAGGTAGGGAGATCTTCAGGGGGATAGTGATAGGTTTTTTAAGGGGGATTTGGGTGGGTTAGAATAGGGGTATGTGGGTGGTGGGTTGTAATGTTGGGGGGTATTGTATTTTCTTTTACAGGTAAAAGAGCTGATTACTTTGGGGCAATGCCCCGCAAAAAGCCCTTTTAAAGGCTGGTAAAAGAGCTGATTACTTTTGTAATTTAGAATAGGGTAGGGAATTTTTTTATTTTGGGGGGCTTTCTTATTTTATAAGGGGGCATAGATTAGGTGTAATTAGATTAAAATTCTTGTAATATTTTTTTATTTTTTTGTAATTTAGTGTTTGTTTTTTTCATTATAGATTATTTTATTTAATTGTATTTTAGTTTAGCTAATTGTAGGTAATTTATTTAATTAATTTAATGATAGTGTAGTGTTAGGTGTTATTGTAACTTAGGTTAGGATTTATTTTACATGTAATTTTGTAATTATTTTAACTAGGTAGCTATTAAATAGTTAATAACTATTTAATAGCTATTGAACCTAGTTAAAATAGATACAAAGTTACCTTTAAAATAAATATAAATCCTAAAATAGATACAATGTAATTATTATTTATATTGTAGCTATATTAGGGTTTATTTTATAGGTAAGTATTTAGTTTTAAATAGGATTAATTTATTTAATAATAGGAATATTATTTTGTTTAATTTAAATTATATTTATGTTAGGGGGGTGTTAGGGTTAGGGTTAGACTTAGGTTTAGGGGTTAATAACTTTATTATAGTAGCGGCGACGTTGGGGGCAGGAGATTAGGAGTTAATAATTGTAGGTAGGTGGCGGCGATGTTAGGGAGGGCAGATTAGGGGTTAATAAGATGTATTATAGTGTTTGCGAGGTGGGAGTGCGGCAGTTTAGGGGTTAATAAGATGTTGGGGGGGGCAGAATAGGGGTTAATAAATATAATATAGGTGTCGGCGATGTTAGGGGCAGCAGATTAGGGGTTCATAGGGATAATGTAGGTGGTGGCGGTGTCCGGTCGGCAAATTAGGGGTTAAAAAAATGTATTATAGTGGCGGCGATGTGGGGGGGGGGGCCTCGGTTTAGGGGTCCATAGGTAGTTTATGGGTGTTAGTGTACTTTGTATCACAGTAGTTAGGAGCTTTATATTCCCGCATTAGCCCATAAAGCTCTTAACTACTGACTTTTTTTTGAGGCTGGAGTCTTGTCGGTAGAGGGTCTACCGCTCACTTCTTCCAAGACTCCAAATACCGGCGTTAGGCAGATCCCATAGAAAAGATAGGATACACAATTGACGTAAGCGGATCTGCGGTAGCCTGGAGTTGCGGCGAAGAAGTGAGCATTAGATTTTTTCTTGGCTGACTCTAAATACCAGCGGGCAGCCAAAAGCAGCGTTAGGACCCCTTAAAGCTGCTTTTGACGGCTAACGCAGAACTCTAAATCTAGCAGTTAATATGCAGAACAAAATATCAGTCACATTTAATATGTAATGTGTCTTAAAGATGTCGTTTTCAAACAGCATTCAAACAGTATTTTATTAGTAATCTATTATTTCTTACTCTTACATAAAAAGTTCATACAAGTTTAATGATCTGTTTTAGCAACTGAAAACTTTCTTAGCCCTAGTTTCATCAGTAACAGAATGTGCATATTCATATAAATTTGTTCACATGACCTCTGGCAATTAAATCACCAAAAGCACTAGTTTAAAGTGACATGAAACACAAAATTTGTCTTTCATGATTCAGATACATAATACAATTTTAAACAACTTTCCAATTTACTTCTATTATTTAATTTGCTTCATTCTCTTGCTAGCCTTTGCTAACAGATTTATCTAGGAAAGCTCAGGAGCAGCAAAGAACCTAGGTTCTAGCTGCTGATTGGTGGCTGCATATATATACTGATTGTCATTGGCTCACCCATGTGTTAAGTTAGAAACCAGTAGTGCATTGCAGCTCCTTCAACAAATTATACCAAGACAATGAAACAAATTAGATAATAGAAGTAAATTAGAAAGTTGTTTAAAATTGTATTTTATATCTGAATCATGAAATAATTTTTTGGGGTTTCATGTTCCTTTAATACAAGCAAATGATGTATCTTTCTATATACACTTCAGTAGGTGTCGGGTGTCATTCTGAACTATTTTCTTTTTTTTTAATCTTTTTCAACTGGGGATAGTCTGTGCCAAGTCATCAGTACTTGAAATTAATGTTCTAGTCTGTTCTAGCAGAGCAAACTCCTGGTGAGTAATAACCTATATGCCAAACTTTTTGGAAACAAAATGCTTCCCAAATAGACAGAAGCTTGCAGAAGAAAGCTAAAGCATAACTTACATGATATTTTCCTCTTCTAGTTATACTGTAATTGTTCGGAGTCATTTAGCTCAAGAGGTTCGTCTGCATAGTTCACAAGTAGACAAAGGTGATAAAAGTGTAATTGTGAGTTATATGCTAGAAAGCTTCTGTGAATACGGTAAATTGAAAATTTAGAATCTGGCTAAGATTGCTGAGGAATTCTCCCCATTTACATATAAGGTAATCCTATTACTGAAAAAGTAAATTTATGCTTACCTGATAAATTAATTTCTTCTATGGTATGACGAGTCCACGGATTCATCCTTTACTTGTGGGATATTATCCTCCTGCTAACAGGAAGTGGCAAAGAGCACCACAGCAGAGCGGTCTATATAGCTCCTTCCTTAGCTCCACCCCCCAGTCATTCGACCGAAGGTACAGGAAGAAAAAGGAGAAACTACAAGGTGCAGAGGTGACTGAAGTTTAAAATAAAAAAATATAATCTGTCTTAAAAAGACAGGACGGGCCGTGGACTCGTCGTACCATAGAAGAAATTAATTTATCATGTAAGCATAAATTTACTTTTCTTCTATAAGGTACGATGAGTCCACGGATTCATCCTTTACTTGTGGGATACAATACCAAAGCTACAGGACACGGATGAACGGGAGGGACAAGACAGATGGTTAAACAGAAGGCACCACTGCTTGAAGAATTTTTCTCCCAAAAATAACCTCCAAAGAAGCAAAAGTATCAAATTTGGAAAATTTGGAAAAGGTAAGACCAAGTCGCAGCCTTACAAATCTTTGGTTGCTTGCAAGTAAAACTTCAAAGCACGAACCACGTCCAAGCTGTGCAACAGACGCTCCTTTTTAGAGGAAGGATTAGGACATTGAGAAGGAACAACAATTTCCTGATTGATATTCCTATTAGTAACAACCTTAGGAAGGAATCCAGGTTTGGTACGCAAAACCACCTTATCAGCATGGAAAACAAGATAAGGCGAGTCGCATTGCTATGCAGAAAATTCAGAAACTCTTTGAGCCGAAGAGATAGCAACTAAAAACAGAACTTTCCAAGATAGAAGCTTAATATCTATGGAATGCATAGGTTCAAACGGAACCCCTTAAAGAACTTTAAGAACTAAATTCAAACTCCATGGCGGGGCAACAGGTTTAAACACAGGCTTGATTCTAACTAAAGCCTGACAGAATGACTGAACGTCTGGAACATCTGCCAGACGCTTGTGCAGTAGAATTGATAAGGCAGATATCTGTCTCATTAAGGAACTAGCTGATAGCCCCTTCTCCAATCCTTCTTGGAGAAAGGACAAAATCCTAGGAATCCTGATCTTACTCCATGAGTAGCCTTTGGATTCGCACCAATAAAGATAGTTAAGCCATATCTTACGATAAATGTTCCTAGTGACAGGCTTTCGAGCCTGAATCAATCTATGACCGACTCAGAGAAACCCCGCTTGGAAAAAATCAAGCGTTCAATCTCCAAGCAGTCAGCTGCAGAGAAACTAGATTGGATGCTGGAATGGACCCTGAATCAGAAGGTCCTGTCTCAGTGGCAGAGTCCATGGTGGAAGAGATGACATGTCCACCAGGTCTGCATACCAAGTCCTGCGTGGCCACGCAGGTGCTATCAAAATCACTGAAGCTCTCTCCTGTTTGATTCTGGCAATCAAACGAGAAAGGAGAGGAAATGGTGGAAACACATAAGCCAGGTTGAACGACCAGGGTACTGCTAGAGCATCTATCAGTACTGCCTGAGGATCCCTTGACCTGGACCCATAACAAGGAAGTTTGGCGTTCTGACGAGACGCCATCAGATCCAATTCTGGTGTGTCCCATTGCTGAATCAATTGTGCAAACACCTCCAGATGGAGTTCCCACTCCCCCGGATGAAAAGTCTGACGACTTAGAAAATCCGCTTCCCAGTTCTCCACTCCTGGGATATAGATTTCTGATAGATGGCAAGAGTGAGTCTCTGCCCATCGAATTATTTTAGTAACCTCTATCATTGCTAGAGAACTCTTTGTTCCCCCCCTGATGATTGATATATGCTACAGTCGTGATATTGTCCGACTGGAATCTTATGAATCTGTCCGAAGCCAGCTGAGGCCGCGCCAGAAGCGCGTTGAATATCGCTCTCAGTTCTAGCATATTTATCGGGAGGAGAGCCTCCTCCTGAGTCCACAAACCCTGTGCTTTCAGGGAATTCCAGACTGCACCCCAGCCCAATAGGCTGGCGTCCGTCGTCACTATGACCCATGCTGGCCTGCGGAAACACATTTCCTGGGACAGATGATCCTGTGACAGCCACCAAAGAAGAGAGTCTCTGGTCTCTTGATCCAGATTTATCTGAGGAGATAAATCTGCATAATCCCCATTCCACTGTTTGAGCATTCATAGTTGCAGTGGTCTGAGATGTAAGCGAGCAAACGGAACTATGTCCATTGCCACTACCATTAGTCTGATTACTTCCATACACTGAGCCACTGATGGCCGAGGAATGGAATGAAGAGCTCGGCAAATGGTTAAAATCTGTGATTTCCTGACCTCCGTCAGAAAAATTTTCATGTCCACCGAATCTATCAGAGTTCCCAGGAAAGGAACTCTTGTGAGAGGGGTAAGTGAACTCTTTTTACGTTCACCTTCCACCCGTGAGATCTTAGAAAAGCCAACACGATGTCCGTGTGAGACTTGGCTAGTTGGTAAGTCGACGCCTGAATTAAGATATCGTCCAGATAAGGTGCCACAGCTATGCCCCGTGGCCTTAGAACCACCAGAAGGGACCCTAGCACCTTTGTGAAAATTCTGGGAGCTGTGGCCAACCCGAAGGGAAGAGCCACAAACTGGTAATGCTTGTCCAGAAAGGCGAACCTGAGGAACTGGTGATGATCTTTGTGGATAGGGATGTGTAGATACACATCCTTTAAGTCCACGGTGGTCATATTTTGAACCTCGTGGATCATTGGTAAAATAGTCCGAATGGTTTCCATCTTGAAGGATGGGATTCTGAGGAATTTGTTTAGGATCTTGAGATCTAAAATTGGTCTGAAGGTTCCCTCTTTTTTGGGAACCACAAACAGATTGGAGTAGAACCCCTGTCCCTGTTCTGTTTTCGGAACTGGGCAGATCACTCCCATGGTATATAGGTCTTCTACACAGCGTGAGAATCCGGAATCTCCCCCTTGGAGGAGAATCTTTGAAATCTAGAAGATACCCCTGGGTTATGATTTCCAAAACCCAGGAGTCCTGAATGTCTCTTGTCCAAGCCTGAGCAAAGAGAGAAAGTCTGCCCCCTACTAGATCCGGTCCCAGATTGGGGGCTACCCCTTCATGCTGTCTTGGTGGCAGCAGCGGACTTCTTGGCCTGTTTACCCTTGTTCCAAGTCTGGTTAGGTCTCCAGACTGACGTGGATTGAGCAAAATTCCCTTCTTGCTTTGCAGCAGGGGAAGAGGTAGAGGGACCCCCTTTGAAGTTTCGAAAGGAACGAAAATTATTTTGTTTGATCCTGTCTTATCCTGAGGAAGGGCATGGCCTTTCCCTCCAGTGATGTCTGAAATGATCTCTTTCAGTTCAGGCCCGAATAGGGTCTTACCCTTGAAAGGATTGGCTAAAAGTTTAGATTTTGATGACACATCAGCAGACCAGGACTTAAGCCATAACGCTCTACGCGCTAAAATGGCAAAACCTGAATTCTTTGCCGCTAATTTAGCCAGTTGAAAAGTGGCATCTGTAATGAAAGAATTAGCTAGCTTGAGAGCCCTAATTCTAACCAGAATATCATCTAATGGGGTCTCAACCTGAAGAGCCTCCTCCAGAGCCTCGAACCAAAAAGCAGCTGCAGTAGTTACAGGAACAATGCACGCTATAGGCTATATTTGTTCTCACACCAGACCTACTGCGCTTCCCCTGCAACCCAGGCAGCTTAGATAAAAAAGAACAATAGATAGAGGCGCCAATGGTGCAGATTAATTGTGAATCTTATAAACTTCTGACAAGGGATGAACACAGGGTACTCACTTGTATGAAAGGCAATCAGTTATGCCTATAGGGACAGGCTGGATTTCTACAGCAGTCCAGCTAGCTGATCCAGGGTAACTCCAAGGTGCAGGGGGTCATCAAACCCAAAGTATATACCATCAGGGTATGAGAGCAGGATACTGGCGTCAGGGATTCTTACCCTAAAAGTAGCGTAGCATAAAACTATACACAGCACATAGAGTTGGTAAAGTTAAAAACAAATTTATTATAAAAGTTATAAAAATACACAACTCATGTTAGTGCCAATAAAAGTTTATGGCAAGTAGAGAAACAGTGCGACGCGTTTCTCAGTAAAACTGTTTCCTCAGGCATGTTTCTCATCTGTTACTTTCATCCTTATATAGGGCTACACTACTGACAACCCCATTCTACCACACCCAACAATTAAAACCCACAGGAACAATCAGGACCCTTCGTTTGTACACACCCACCCTGCTGCAATGTTATTTATAGTTGAAATATAACTAATAAAACATTTAGAAAATGTTTATTATTATCCCCACCGTGTGTTCAACCAGTGTGTGTAAAGTCAGTACTTCTATTATAATATTATAAATCTTTTAGCTTGTATTACATATAATTGCCATTGATCGTAAAAGCTGCATCCTGGTAGGTGTAAGAATCTGTCAATCAACTGTCCTCTGAAGGGACCAAATGTAGAGCCATTTACGTCTGCCCAAACCAATCACTTCTTTAGCCGCTATAGTGTGGCGGCCAATAAGAATCACATTACGGGACAACACCCGTAGCTGGGCCAATGCTGACGCGTGTACTGCCGTGAGGGCTTTCCTTAGTCTGATCTTTATAGTAAAGCCCAATTGGTCCTAATATGTGGTGACGAAAAATACGTCACATATGTAAATAAACAAAAACATATGGTTATCGTTAGCCGCCCCATATCTATATTTGCGTGATCGCTGCACAGGACTGTGTTGACAGATATTTCTACCCCACACTTGAAATAAAAATGAAATAAAGTTATGCTATATCAGGCCTCGTGACGTGACGTGTAATGTACAAAAAGGCCCTTCTGTATGGTTTAGGTACTCCCGGCAATCCCAAGGTTACCAATACTGGGTTTTATCGATATGGGGCGGCTAATGATAACCATATGTTTTTGTTTATTTACATATGTGACGTATAAAGATCAGACTAAGGAAAGCCCTCACGGCAGTACACGCGTCAGCATTGGCCCAACTACGGGTGTTGTCCCGTAACGTGATTCTTATTGGCCGCCACACTATAGCGGCTAAAGAAGTGATTGGGTTGGGCAGACGCAAATGGCTCTACATTTGGTCCCTTCAGAGGACAGTTGATTGACAGATTCTTACACCTACCAGGATGCAGCTTTTACGATCAATGGCAATTATATGTAATACAAGCTAAAAGATTTATAATATTATAATAGAAGTACTGACATTACACACACTGGTTGAACACACGGTGGGGATAATAATAAACATTTTCTAAATGTTTTATTAGTTATATTTCAACTATAAATAACATTGCAGCAGGGTGGGTGTGTACAAACGAAGGGTCCTGATTGGTCCTGTTGGTTTTAATTGTTGGGGGTGGGAGAATGGGGTTGTCAGTAGCATAGCCCTATATAAGGATGAAAGTAACAGATGAGAAACATGCCTGAGGAAACAGTTTTACTGAGAAACGCGTCGCACTGTTTCTCTGCTTGCCATAAACTTTTATTGGCACTAACATGAGTTGTGTATTTTTATAACTTTTATAATAAATTTGTTTTTAACTTTACCAACTCTATGTGCTGTGTATGGTTTTATGCTACGCTACTTTTAGGGTGAGAATCCCTGACCCCAGTATCCTGCTCTCATACCCTGATGGTATATACTTTGGGTTTGATGACCCCCTGCACCTTGGAGTTACCCTGGATCAGCTAGCTGGACTGCTGTAGAAATCCAGCCTGTCCCTATAGGCATAACTGATTGCCTTTCATACAAGTGAGTACCCTGTGTTCATCCCTTGTCAGAAGCTTATAAGATTCACCATTGATCTGCATTATTGACGCCTCTATCTATTGTTCTTTTCTAACAGATTGCCTATCATTGGATGTTGTTAGAGAGCTGCCCCTGGATCAGCTAGCTGGACTGCTGTAGAAATCCAGCCTGTCTTTATGGGCATAACTGATTGCCTTTTACACAAGTGAGTACCCTGTGTTCGTCCCTTGTCAGAAGCTTATAAGATCCACCATTGATCTGCACCATTGGCGCCTCTTTCTATTGTTTTTTTCTAAAAGCTTAGATAAAACCTCTGAGGGTAGTATTCATAACTGCAGCCATATCTTGCAGGGTGAAATAATTAGACGCACTAGAAGTACTTGGCATTGCTTGTGCGGGTGTTAATGGTTGTGACACTTGGGGAGAATTAGATGGCATAACTTGATTCCCTTCTGACTGAGAATCCTCCTGCTATATACTTTTAGTAGCTAAAATATGTTCTTTGCAATTTATTGACCTTTCAGTGCATGAGGGACACATTCTAAGTGGGGGTTCCACAATGGCTTCTAAACATATTGAACAATGACTTTCTTCAATGTCAGACATGTTGAACAGGCTAGTTATGACTACAAACAAGCATGAAAACACTTTATTTAGTGAAAAAAATAACAATCTTACAAAACGGTATTGCGCCTTTAAGAGAAAAAAACTATATACGTTCTGCAAAACTGCTTTAAAATGCACCAAATTTTTCAAATTTTTGCAAGCAGACTCAATATGTGTAGTTAAGTTTGCCCCACAAGGAAATTTAACATTTAACCCCTTAATGTGCAAACCGGATTGAAATTAGGCCTAAATCCGAAAAAAAAACACCACCAGCACCTTGCCACAGCCCTGCTGTGGCGCCTACCTACCATCAGGGATAGTAAATATGGGGTTAAAGCTTCGATTTGGCCCAACACATCCACAAGGGCCCTCAGGAGTTGGAGCTTGCTGCTTGCTGAGTGAAATAGTTTAGACCAATGGTTTGGGTGAAGCGCTGAATCTAATCTCCACTGCCTCACTGAAGGAACTATCCCCTTCCTGGATAGTAACAATTTAAATCACCAAAAAATATTAAGAAACAGTAGGCGCATAAAGCGGGAGATAAGGTGGATATGTCTATTAGAAATCTCTATTAAATATAGACAGGATAATAATTTCAAATGTACCGTTGATGTATAATCATAAATATTTATTCAAATGAAAAAATTCAAAACAATAATAATAATACCAATGTTCAATCACTCTCAACTATAGTTGTTCATGCAGCCATTCACACACTTCCTAAAACTCTAAAATATATCAGAATAATTCAAATTATATAAATGCAATCTAGATGAATACTGGGAAATCAGACTGATATCCAGAAGTGCGATACACTTCTAATGATTACTAAAATGAAATGTCTATTTCGTTAAAAATCTGAAAAGTCTGAAACATATGACAGGCCCGCTACAGCAGGGTTAAATGCAAAGTATATAGTCTCTTTCCATAAAAAAGTCCCAAATGTAAACAGCCAACAGCCGTCAGTATTTATCACCGGCGCTGTGTTAAGTTTGCCAAAAATGTTTCTGTGGAAAACAAAGCTAATATGCCTTTATGGGTTTCTCCGTTATTAGTCTGTGGGACTTAAGGCTATCCGCCTTCTTACCGTAGTTCCACACAGTGTCTCAGTCACTCTGCTTAGACAAACAGCCGACCGCAGCTGGCGGTTTCTGAGGTTTTTACGTCACCTGGTTACCGGAAACTCCAGGTAGTTCGGACTTGCGCAAGTCTACTAAGAGGTATTGGAAAACCTCTGATGCCGATTACGTTACCGCTCTTCAGTACTCACACAGTACGCGGTATGGGATTTTCCTCCAGTCTCCATCCGTTAGAAGGACTTAGTAGCAGAATAGCAGTTTTTAATATTTATTCAGTAGCAGGGTGAATCCTCTATGCGTTTCAACCCGTATGGGTCTTTGTCAAGATACTTTTCCCTGCACCTGTGCATTTTTAAATACCCTCAGGAGTTGGAGCTTGCTGCTTGCTGAGTTAAAACAACTGCGCATCTGAGGTGCGAAAATAGGACCCGCCCATCTCACTCGATGTCTCTACAGCCTCAAAGAACCACACCAGAGCGGTTTTAAACTAGCCATGTGGGTTCTGAGACCCAAAAAATAAGCCAAGTGTACCCTCAATAAAGTTGCCCAAAAAACTTTATTGCCCACAAAACGTTAACAGCACTCCCAGTTCATAAAATGTTTGCCCATAAACATTCAAAACTCAGTGTCAACCATTTTTGTAATTAGCCTCTTATGCAAGCTTAGTAATGCCTTTCTATAGCTCTTAGGATTACTGCTTACCCTTACCCTCATGGGGATACTGTCAGCCTTTCTGAAATACACAGGCGTTAGAAAGATCCCATTGAAAAGATAGGATACGCAAATGGCATAGGGGTATCTGCGATATGGAAAAGTCGCGGCTGGAAAGTGAGCGTTAGACCCTTTCCTGACTGACTCCAAATACCAGCGGGCGGCCGAAACCAGCGTTAGGAGCCTCTAACGCTGGTTTTGACGGCTACCGCCCAACTCTAAATCTAGCCGTTAGTTTTTTTTTTTACAAGTAAGTATGTAATTTAGTTTTAAATAGGAATTATTTTGCTAATAATTATAAGTTTTATTTAGATTTATTTTAATTATATTTAAGTTAGGGGGTGTTAGGGTTAGGGTTAGACTTGGGCTTAGGGTTAGGGTTAGGTTTAGGGGTTAATAACTTTAGTATAGTGGCGGCGACATTGGGGGCGGTAGATTAGGGGTTAATAACTGTAATGTAGGTGGTGGCGATGTTAGGGGCAGCAGATTAGGGGTTAATAGCTGTATGTAGGTGACAGCGATATCGGGGGCGGCAGATTAAGGGTTAATAACTAAATGTAGGTGGCGTCGATATCGGGGACAGCAGATTAGGGGTTAATAACTGTAATGTAGGTGGCGGCGATGTTAGGGGCAGCAGATTAGGGGTGTTTAGACTCGGGATTTATGTTAGGGTGTTAGGTTTAAACGTAACTTTTTCTTTCCCCATAGACATCAATGGGGCTGCGTTACGGAGCTTTTGTTTCCGGCTCTCCCCATTGATTTCTATGGGGAAATCGTGCACGAGCACGTCAAAGCAGCGCTTGATTTCGGTGCGGTATGAAGCTCAACGCAACCATATCACCCGTGCAAGCCTGCTTTTTTGTAAACCTGTAATAGCAGCGCTATAGGGAGGTGAAATAACTCAGAAAATGTCCCTATAGCGCTCAAAACTAGTAATCTAGCTCATAGTGATTGTTCGAGCTCAGAAGGAAGTTGACAGGTTGGATAGAGCCAATTTGTTACAAGATAATCCCAAAAGACCAGACAAAAATAAACAATAGGTCAATTTTGTCACTTCGTTTTTATCTCAATATGGTATCAGTAAAATTATACGTAGGAATTTTTTTACGTTATCTGCAGATGCAAAAAACTGAATGACATCATACAAGGTGGTTGCAGGTCTTCATATAAGAGAGGGATCACTTTGGGCAACATCTTGTCTCCAAGTGAAATAAGAAGAATAGACACAACTGTATATCTGTGGTTAGATATAAAAGGCATGTTCAGGTGCAATAATCACACATGCAAACCTCTTTTATTGAGATGAGAGGGGGATAGTTTTGTATCTACAGTTTCTGGTAAATTTTCCCAGGTTCAGTCCTGTGTCAATAGCAGATCTTCTTACGTGATATACCTGATTTGGTCTCCCTTTGCTAGAAACAATATGTAGGTTGTACCTCAAGAGAGGTCAGAGAATGCATTAGGAAACATCTGTCAGACATAAATAAGTTGTGATGTCATCACATTTGTTTTTTAGCATATGGAAATAAATTCTGAAGTTTAATGAAGTGCCGGCATCTTTAATTAGTTAATACTTTAAAGGCACATGAAGCCCACAATTTTTCTTTCATAATTCAAATACAATTTAAAAAAAAAAAAGTTTCCAATTTACCTCTATTATCAAATTTGCTTTGTTCTCATGTTATTCTTTGTTGAAAGGCTATATAGATAGTCTGGGGCACTACATGACATGAAATAGTGCTGCCATCTAGTGCTCTTACTAATGTATAACATTGTTACAAAAATGCTGCCACTGCAGTCACGTGCACACTCCTGATTTTACCTTTCTGCTTTACAACAAAAGATAACAGGAAAACAAAAAAATATGATAGAAGTACATTAAAAAAGTGTTTGTTTTATCTGAATGAAAAAAGAAAAATGTAAGGTTTTAGGTCCCTTTAAATTGTAATGTTTTCATTAAACATAAATGATAAATGAACACAAGCCATCATTAGTATGAATAAACTTGATCCTACCAAGAAAGGGTGGATCTATTGATTAGGCATGCTGCTGAATAATGCAGTTGATTCCCTCAGACATACATTACCAAAACTTGTTGCCGTTTGGCAAGGATATAGAATTACATTGCAAATCTAAATCTAGCCAATAATTCTACTGTATTGAGACACAACTGTACAACCTGTGATCAAGCCTGTTGTCATTGTCTTGGTGATTACAGGAAAATGCGTCGTTAAGAAGTAGCAGTGCTAAGAGTTCAATACTGTTTTGTTCCCTTTGATGATTTTCATAATGAACCACAGTTGCTAAGAAACTGTTCTACAGTTAAACTTTAGAAAGTTTATTCATATCCTAATTATGGGAAAAAACGTAATGCTATTTCTATGGAAGACTGAACAGAACTCTAGAAGTAAACAAGAACATATGTTTGTCTTCTAAGCATAGATATAGTTTAAGGGCCAGATTTATCAATGGACGGGCGAGTTTCAAATGTAGTGAACCTGTCCAAAGGAGATTTAAAATGTTGCGCATTAGTTCCCCATATTTAACATTGCATGAGTGTCCACTTGTGCCATGCAGTCCCCTGCTCTCCTACAATCAATTGCCATTCACCCTGGTCTAATCAGCCTGAGTTTATATTTAATCTGCCAACTCTAAATTAGTAGAAAGGGTTTTGGAAACGGTTTAAACTGCTGCTTAATAAATATCACTTGCAGACTCAAATGAGTGAGCCTGCAACACACAGGAGCATTTGTCTTATGATAAATATTCCCCTGATCATCATAAGTGTTGCATGATGCATATGTAGATAAATGCAATATTTCTTTATCTTCATTCATGGGAATCTCCATGAGAATTTAATAAAGTATACGTTCATGAAAGTCTAAAAAGCCACTACAATATTGTGTAAGAATTCTACTAATCAACATTTTATTGTGCAGACTCTACCTTGATTTAAAGATTTATTACAATTGATAAATATAATAATTTTAAGAGGTTGTTGTCATTATTTGTTTAGCAATAGGTTCATTTTTTACATTTACTGAGCTTCACTTCATCTATAGTTTTGTTAGTGGACAGTCCTGCCATTAATATCTATAAGTAAATGAGGTGCCCAATGTAAGATATTTATAGAATCAAATGCAAACTGATAGCAACACAGAAAATCAGTAATTACAAAAACATTTCTGAACACGCTTGCAAAATGGTCTATGTAAATGTTTGTAATTGTTAAAAGGATATGAAACCCTAAAAATGGGCCGGCTCCTAAGCTTATATTCCTGCTTTTTCAAATAAAGATACCAAGAGAATGAAGAAAAATTTATAATAGGGTGTCCATTTATTAAGCAGCGGATGCTGCTTCGGAGCCACATCATTTCAGGCGTTAGGTTTATTTCTAACACTCTCTTACCATTGATGTCTATGGGGGAAAGCGTGCACGAGGACCTCAAATCAGCCCTTGGCTTTTATGCGGATTGGAGCTTAACGCCACCATATCGCACACACAAGGAGGCTTTTAAGTAACTCGTAATGGCAGCGCTATGGAGAGTTCACATCTTTGGCTAGACAGAACGAAAGTCCTTTGTCCAGCAATTGGTACTCACTATCCGTTAACGTGCAGGATGAAATGTTGATCACTGTTGTTTCTTTTGATGTTTCTTTTGGGCCTTCTCCCTCCTTGGTCGATTTTGGGATCCTACCCCTTTGTTTGTTTTTGCGGTCTCCTCTGTGTGCAGTGGCATGCTCCCCTCATCGCTGGATCCTAAAAAACTTGATCCACTGGAGCTGTCTGGACTGATTGAACTCCGCTGGCCTTGTCTGACTTGCTGCTGTGATGAGTAGTGTGAATATCACAGGCTGAGACTAAACATGGCCAACAGAAACTTGAAATTGATGTATCAGGAGATATTCAAAAGAAAATATATAACCAAAACTACTATATCTGTTCAAATGTTTCTCCTTTTTTTAAACATTGATGGGATTTTATTATCAGAGACACAATGATGATTGAAATATGAGAAGATAAGGATTTTATATAGGAAATGAAAATAGCCTCCCAAAAAGTCAAAACCACTAGGCTTCTACAGTCTGAATGAAATAAGTATATATATTAAACACATTTTGTGCTGTATAAAATTGTACCTCTCAATAGCTCCCTAAAATGACCAAAAATAAATTCTATAACCTGGAAAATGCTGCAAAGTGAATGGCTAGGTTACAAGATTTTGTTTTTTGGCCTCTCTTTGCCGTGGCACACTTTTTTACATTAAAAAAAACCTATGGCACACCACCATCCCAAAATTTTACAAAATCACACATTATAGCCTAATACAGGATATATATATAGTATATATATATATATATATATATACACACTGTACTGTGCTGTCATGCCATGCCTCCTACAAACTATACATGACATATTGACATTCATTCACAAACAATCATAATGATTGTCTGTGAATGAATGTCAATGTCGTGGTTGTAAATGATGCCTGATGAGCCTGTCACATACCTCCCAATATTTCAAAATTTGAAAGAGGGACACCCCCGCACTGTTGTCAGTCTGCCGCGGCACACCTGAGGATCTCTCACGGCACACTAGTATGCCACGGCACACTGGTTGAAAAACACTGCTCTAGAGAGCATGATAAAGCAAAATGTTTACATAAAAACAAGTGTTTATTGTCTGTGTTGCATCCCATATTTTTTTCCCCTAATATAGATTTAATATTTAGCTCCTAGTTAACTGAAAATATGGCTCGTTTGAGATAAATAAGGACTTTATTTTTTTTTTTAAATCATATTGATTTGTAAAGTTATCTGGTTTATTTTTTTAAAATCTACATACATATTAAAGGGATCTACTCTCCACTGCTAAAAAAGAAAACCGTTTTCACTTGAAAGTATTGATAAACCATGTATTTGGTTTCTTCTTTGATATAATACATATGGATAATAAGTTCACATTCTATTTTAAAGGATAGTTTTAGATGGGTACTGATAGTTTTAGATAGATATAGACTCCATATCAGAAAACATGAACTCCTTGTAGTGATATCAAAGTCACCAGTCCATATTAGGTTAATGTTGTTTGAGCAAAACCTTGGGTAATGGGCTCTACAACTAAACATGATAAGCTACAGTAATGATAATTTTTTATTTCCCTAACTTCCTTCGTTAAATAGTGGTAAAAACGTAAGTATAAATATGTTTTCAAAAGAAAACCCTACTCTATAGTTGTCATTCAAGTTTAAAACAGGTAATTTTGTGTTAGTAAATCAGGATTCAACACAACCACATTTCAACATATATATATATATATATACAGTAAATATATATACAAAAAAATAATTCCAAAGTGAAGCAGCAGTTAAAAAGTTTAACAAGATTGTACTTTCCACACTTTGCTCTTTATCTTCATTGTCTGTAAACGTTGTATTTACCTATAAATGTATATATTGTCTTGTATTATTCCCTATCCATGTTTAAAGGGAATTTGGTATGAACAGGGTTAAGGTGATTAGCAGTACACTTAATGTTTTTAACCAATGAATATGGAGTGTTTAGCATAAAAGGGAGCACCCCCTAACAGGTGTTATTCTATGATTACGGTCAATACGACCGAAACCGGTCAGAGTTTTTTTGCTTGAATCACCTCCATGTTGCTGTATGCCTTTGCATTGTTTTAAAGGAATAAAGGATTTGTTAAACTTTTTAACTGCTGCTTCACTTTGGAATTATTTTTTTGTATCTATAGTGGAATGTGGGGATTCCACTCCTTTATATGAAGCTCAACTATCTGCCTTTTATGGACTATTGCTCCTAGTTTTTCACATCTCTAAGCTCTCTACGCGGTATGCACTCCCTATGTCGGATTTGGGACTTCACATGCTGTTCATAGTGTGTTGACACTGTGCTCCACATAAGGTCTATTGGATCTGGCAGTTTATTTATTTGTGTGTTCCCTTATTGAGGAGTTATACACACATTTGCTGCTTTTTTTGCCTGGCGTGATTGATACGCCCATCGGTAACACCCATCTGACTCGTCATCAAGGAAGGACCCTGGTCGTCCTAGGATTGACTGATCCCTCGTCACGTGGTACGCCACAAACAGCGTGCATGAGGAAATGGATCACCGCCTCTGCAAGGACGCTGTTTCTGTGAGAAAAAGGAAGAGGGACATCGGATATCAGCTTACAGTGGATCCACGCCAGACGACCGGAGTGGTGAGTGCATACCTGCTGAGCTTGGAACAAATACGCAAACTGTTGCTGCTGTGCTGTGCTAAGTGCTACATGGACTTTAGTATTTTTAAGTCAGAAGGATTATATGCTTTATTCTTTCTAAGCTTTAGCCAAGGAAACTTTGATCTGCAATAGAGCTACTTAGGACTTTACTGAGAAAGAACTTACAAGTTTCGGTCCTAATTAATTGGATCCAGCAATGGTCATTATCACGTATTAAGTGTATCAACACCACTAAATTTCTTGTTCAGTAAATATATATATATATATATATATATATATATATCCGTAACATGTAAAATGAGAATCATTTCATAGATTAAATGATCACTTAATAAACTTGTAGAAAATATTGGTTTCTTTGATGCTTATAAAAGTCTTCATCCAATATAATTTTCAAGTTGGTGCTAAATGAAAGAGTAATGTTTACAGAATATTATTGTATTTAGTGCCTGCTTTATGTTCCATAGTAGCCAAATTTAACTTTGATCAATGAATGAATGAATTGATTTTGATCAAGCCATGAAATCAATCTAGGAATTTTGCAGCTATTGTTTATTTCTACTGATTTTTTTTTTTAAAGCTTAACAGGTATACAGGTATATATAAAAATGAGACAAACTAAAAAATGTTTAACACATATTAGATACACTTTTACTTTACAATAGTGTTTGATGTTTTTGATGGTACAAGACATGTCAACATGAGCTCTGGCACTTTTGTATTAAACATTTTCAGATTCATTTAAAAACTGATAATGGGAGTTGAATATTATCCATAAAGTCACATGCCTTAGAAGAATTATGTCCTTTGAAAAATGATTTCAATATCAATTCTAACAAAAAAGAAAACAATTGAATTGTAAAAATAAAAGGGCCCACCAATAGCGTGATAAGTATTTAAATCAGCATGTGCAAAAGTATAAGATTATTAACTCACTCTGTGTAATACATTTTACCTTACCTTTACCTTCTCAGGGAGTCAGCAGTGGCTTATATGACACAAAGTAAGTCTTCACTGAAGTAATACACACCATCATCACCTCTCTGAGCAGGCAGGGTGTTTGAATACTGATACTCTAGTCACACTTAGCATATGTGTGTATGCCACTAAAAGAGTAATAACTTTTACTAGAAACATTATTGCAAATGGAAGTATATTGCAAAATGCCTATTATTATTATTATTATTATTATCAGTTATTTGTAGAGTGCCAACATATTCCGCAGCACTATAAACAGTCAGAATACAAGGAAATATTTATAGGGATCAAATGGGTAGAGGGCCCTGCCAAGAGTCGCACTGTTGTAGTCAGCTCTTAAGAAGTTGATCTACAAACAGCATGGCTCTTAGGCTTACATGCTAAGGGGGTTCAAGGGGATAGCAAGGGAGGAGAGGAAATGGTATGAACAAAGGTTAGTGTAGGTTGTATGAATCCCTGAACAGTTGAGTCTTTAGGGAGCACTTGAAGTTTTCAAAACTAGGGGAAAGTTTTGTGGAGCGAGGCAGAAAGTTCCACAAGATGGGAGCCAGTCTGGAGAAGTCCTCTTAGTGGGAGTGTGAGGAGGTAACAAGAGAGGAGGAGAGTAGGGGGTCATGAGAAGAGCAAAGGGGATGGGAGGGAGAGTATCTGGAGGTTAAGGGCTTTGTATGTTAGAGTGAGAATTTTGTGATTAATCCTGGAAGCAAGAGGAAGCCAGTGAAGGGATTGGCAGAGAGGTGCAGTAGATGAAGAGTGACATGTAAGGAAGATGAGCCTGCCAGAGACATTAATTATGGATTATAAAGGAGCTAGGCGGCAGCTGGGGAGACCAGAGAGGAAAGAGTTGCAGTAATCAAGGCGGGAAAGGATGAGAGTGGATTCAAATCTTAGTTGTGTCTTGTGTAAGGAAATGTCTAATTTTAGAGATATTTTTAAGGTGGAAGGGGCAGGATTTAGCCAAGGACTAAATCTGAGGAGTGAAAGAAAGATCTGAGTCAAGAGTAATCCCAAGACATCGGGAAATCCGGGGTAAGGGTAATGATGGAGTTGTCAAAAGTTATAGAGAGATTGGGGTGGAGATTTCGGAAGAAGGGGGCAAAATAAGGAGCTCAGTATAGGAGAGATTTAGCTTGAAGTAGTGAGAGGAAATCCAGGAAGAGATGTGAGAAAGACAGTTAGTGACACGGGTTAGCAAGGAAGAAGATAGGTCTGGTGCAGAGAAGTAGATTTGTGTGTCGTTGGCATACAAATGATATTGGAACACGTGGGACTTTATTAGAGAACCTAATGATGATGTGTAGATTGAGAAGAGAGAGGGGCTGAGGACAGAGCCTTGCAGTATCCCAACAGAAAATGGTGACAGGGCAGAGGAGGCCCCAGAGAAGGCTACACTAAAGGTATGGGTTGACATCTAGGAAGAGAACCACAAGAGAGCTGTGTCACAAATGCCGAAGGATTGGAGGATTTGGAGCAAAAGAGGGTGGTCAATAGTATCAAAGGCTGCAGACAGATCAAGGAGGATAAGCAGAGAGAAGTGGCCTTTTGATTTTGCTGTAAGTAGGTAGTTGGTAACCTTAATGATTGCTGTCTCTGTGGAGTGATGGGGATGAAATCCAGATTGCAGTGGGTCAAGGAGGGAGTTTAATGTAAGGAAATGGGATAGGCATGCATATATTAGCTTTTCGAGAAGCTTTGAGACGAGAGGGAGTAGGGAAATAGAGCTGTAGTTGGATGGGGAGGTTGGATTAAGTGAAGGTTTTTTGAGGATAGGTGTGACCAGTGCATGTTTCAGAGATGGGGGAAATATACCAGTGCTAAGGGAGAGGTTAAAAATGTGTGTGAGTAAAGGGGTAAGGGTAGAAGAGAGGGAGGGGAGCAGCTGTGAGGAGATAGGGTCAAGGGGACAGGTAGTGAGGTGAGAGCTTAGTATAAGTGCTGAAACTTCTTCCTCAGTAACAGGGGAGAAAAAGCTAAAGAGAAAGTTTATGGCTTTGTGAGTTGTGGTTGATTGCGAGCATTTGACGGGGTGAGAGAATGGAAGTATGTTGAGAGCTGATTTTTTTTATGATGGAGTCAATTTTGTTATTGAAGTGGCTGGCAAAGTCTTGATCTGACAGAGAAGTTGTATTAGGTGTTGGGGTGGGCGGAGAAGACTATTGAAAGTGGAGAACAGACGTTTTGGGTTTGAAGAAAGTGTATAGATAAGAGTAGATAAGCAATGATGCTTATAGAGATTAAGGGCAGAATAGTAGGAGCTCAAAATTAACTTGTAATGAAGGAAATCAGCTGAACTCCGAGATTTTCTCCAGTGCCGCTCAGCAGTACGGGAACATCTGCGTAGGTACCGTGTCAGAGGAGTATGCCAGGGTTGAGGATGAGTGTGTGATTTCCGAGCAATGGTAAGAGGGGCCAGATTGTCAAGGACCGATGTAAGGGTGGAATTATAGTGGCAGATAGATTGGTCAGGGCAGGAGAAGGAGGAGATGAATGAGAGGAGAGGTTCAAGGGAATTAGCAAGCTGATGCTGATCTAATGACATAATGCTTCTGTGAAGTTTGGTGTGAGGAGTAGAAGGAGGGAGAGTTGTAGGGAGGGATAAGATGTTGCAAGTGAGGAGATGGTGGTCAGAAAGAGGAAAAGGAGAGTTTGTGAAGTTTGAAATAGTGCATCGGTAGCTAAAGATCAGGTCAAGGGAGTGACTGTCTTTGTGAGTGGAAGAGCCAGTCCATTGTGAAAAACCGAAAGAGGAAGTGAGTTGCAGATGTTATTTTGCAGAGGAGGCAGTGGGGTTGTCTAGAGGGATGTTAAAATTGTCAAGAATGAAGGCACGGGTGTCTGAGGAAAGGAAATAAGGTAGCCAGACAGCTAAGTGATCTAGAAATTTAGTTGAGGAGCCAGTGGGGTCGGTATATGACTGCAACAAGTATAGAGAGTGGAGAGAATAGGCAAATTTAATATTATAACAAAGCTATTGAGTAATAAATATATATAATTGTATCAACCTAACATAATAAATAATTGACCCAAATGACTGTTAAGGTGTTTCACCCCCTCAGGTTGCTAAAATCAGGCAGTTGAGAGAAATGTGCAGTCAATAGATCTTTTTCTCTAAATGGTTTCAATTACAGAGTGCCACATGAGATCTAGCCATGCTTGTTTGAAATAGTTAGATGAAAGGAGGATCAGCAAAAGCAGAGATACATTAATTTTAAAAAAGAGAGCTAACAGACTGATATACACTATCACAAAATATATGATTCATATGCACTATCACATATCTGCATATGCATTCATAGGTACACAAATTAAAATACCAACTAACATGCACACATGCATATAACTCAACATGTCCACAACAATGTACTAACCTATATACATATATGTAAACAAATATATTTATCTATTAATGTAATTGTTTATTTAATTCGGTAACATGTCAGAAATCTAGACAACACATTTTTTATTTTCTTAAATTTAACCACATGATGATTTAAAAGATAATTTACAGGATTAATTTTAAGGTTTTTGAATAGACTGATCTAGAGAGTGTGCTAATTGCTTTCCTTGTGGTGAATGTGTATGCAGGTTTGTCAATAAATGCAGCTTTTGGATGGTGATACCAATATTCAAATCAAGATCCAAATGTAAAAGCAATGCTTTGTGTCAAGTATACAACATTTGGACATTATACATGAGAATGACGGTCAAATTCTCATTTACCAAAGCATATAATATACAACATTTGTGAACTGTACATGTGTATGTATGACCATCAAACTCTCACATAAAAAAATAAAGAAATAAAAATACAGCCACGCTATATTATAACTAAGGATCGTCAAATGTGCTGAAAGTGTAATTCTTCTGGTAGAACGAATAGTCCTGTTAACATTAGTTTTGGACAATTGAATGTTGATAAGAATGAAAATCCATTAGAATTCGGTAATTGAATGTTACTTTCGTTTTCAAATGTTCATAATTAGTGATGTCGCAAGCTTAAAATTTTCTGTTCACGAACAGCGAACGCCAACTTCCACAAATGTTCGCGAACAGGCGAACCAGGCGAACAGCCATTGACTTCAATAGGCAGGCGAATTTTAAAACCCACAAGGACTCTTTCTGGCCACAATAGTGATGGAAAAGTTGTTTCAAGGGTACTAACACCTGGACTGTGGCATGTCGGAGGGGGATCCATCGCAAAACTCCCACGTAAAATTACATAGTTGATGCAGAGTCTGGTTTTAATCCATAAAGGGCATAAATCACCTAACATTCCTAAATTGTTTGGAATAACGTGCTTTAAAACATCAGGTATGATGTTGTATCGATCAGGTAGTGTAAGGGTTATGCCCGCTTCACAGTGACAGACCAAACTCCCCGTTTAACGCACCGCAAACAACCGCAAACAGTCCATTTGCACAACCGCAAACTCCCCATTTGTACAAGGTTGGATACCAAGCTAGCCATGTCCCGTTCCTTGTCCTCACTGATGTCATTGAAGGTCTCTTCCTCCACCCAGCCACGTACAACACCAAAGGTCCCCGAAAGGTGACAACAAGCCCCCTGGGACGCCTGCTGTGTTTGGTCTTCCACCTCCTCAAAGTCACCTTCCTCCTCTGACTCCTCTTCTTCAGACTCCTCTCTCTGCATTGCCTCTCTCTGCGTTATTATAAGGTGTGATAAGTAGTACTATTCCTATCAGTTTAATCCCTGTTCCGTCCCCTATCAGGGGATGTGTATATGGCATGGATTTTAGGAACTGGGAGATGGAAAAAGATGCTTGGTCGGTCCTCCTACTTCAAATTTGGGGCACTGCGCGTGCAATCTTGGCCGGACCTTTAGCCGACGGACATTTGGCAGACGGACATTTGGCCGAAGGACATTTGGCCAAAACACAAGTGGCTGTCAGATAACAGTCCGGCCACGAGATAGATTTGATAGATAGATAGATAGATACATAGATTAGATAGATAGATCAATAGATGCAATAGATACATTTGATAGATACGATAGATAGATTTGATAGATAAATAGATAGATTTGATAGATATATAGATAATTTCCCAGACAGAGAATTACAAGACGTGCAGTCTGGGACCCATGGTAAGGTTCCCAGAGGCAGTTGCGGTGCCAGGGGACGTGTATATGGCATGGATTTTAGGAACCGGGAGATGGAAAAAGATGCTTGGTCGGTCCTCCTACTTCAAATTTGGGGCACTGCCCGTGCAATCTACTGTGCCACCAGATATGAGTGGTGTGTTAAGTAGTACTATTCTTATCAGTTTAATCCCTGTTATGTCCCCTATCAGGGGACGTGTATATGGCATGGATTTTAGGAACCGGGAGATGGAAAAAGATGCTTGGTGGGTCCTCCTACTTCAAATTTGGGGCACTGTGCGTGCAATCTACTGTGCCACCAGATATGAGTGGTGTGTTAAGTAGTACTATTCTTATCAGTTTAATCCCTGTTACGTCTCCTATCAGGGGACGTGTATATGGCATGGAGTGTAGGAACCGGGAGATGGAGAAAGATGCTTGGTCGGTCCTCCTACTTCAAATTTGTGGCACTGCGCATGCAATTGTGGCCGGACTTTTAGCCGACGGACATTTGGCAGACGGACATTTGGCCAACGGACATTTGGCCGAAACACAAGTGGCTGTCAGATAACAGTCCGGCCACGAGATATATAGATTTGATAGATAGATACATAGATTAGATAGATAGATCAATAGATGCAATAGATACATTTGATAGATACGATAGATAGATATATAGATAAATAGATAGATTTGATAGATAGATAATTTCCCAGACAGAGAATTACAAGACGTGCGGTCTGAGACCCATGGTAAGGTTCCCAGAGGCAGTTGCGGTGCCAGGGGACGTGTATATGGCATGGATTTTAGGAACTGGGAGATGGAAAAAGATGCTTGGTCAGTCCTCCTACTTCAAATTTGGGGCACTGCAATCTAATGTGCCACCAGATAGGAGTGGTGTGTTAAGTAGTACTATTCCTATCAGTTTAATCCCTGTTATGTGCCTTTTTTTTTGTTTGGTTTTTGAAGCCACAGTGCAGCATCAGAGGCCAGAAAAATTTGGCATGTACACATGCCTGAAAAATTCGGTATTGTTGCAGAAAAATTGATGTTTGTTTCCCAGGCAGAAAGTGCCCTAAAACATTGCGGCTTGAACCCTAGTTGGTGGCGGATAAGTCACGCAAGTCATCCGGCATTCGAAGAAAAAATACAGCAGCGTGTGGACCATTTTTAGCCCAAGGCAGCTCATCTCATCAGGCCTTTTTTACTCAAATGTATCGCCCAATGTCAGTCCCTTTGGGATCCATCCCTCATTAATCTTAATAAAGGTGAGGTAATCTAGACTTTTTTGACCTAGGCGACTTCTCTTCTCAGTGACAATACCTCCTGATGCACTGAAGGTCCTTTCTGACAGGACACTTGAAGCGGGGCAGGCCAGAAGTTCTATCGCAAATTGGGATAGCTCAGGCCACAGGTCAAGCCTGTACACCCAGTAGTCAAGGGGTTCATCGCTCCTCAGAGTGTCGAGATCTGCAGTTAAGGCGAGGTAGTCTGCTACCTGTCGGTCGAGTTGTTCTCTGAGGGTGGCCCCCGAAGGGCTGTGGCAATGCATAGTTCTTAAAAAGCTCTGCATGTCCTCCATCAACAACATGTCTGTAAAGCATCCTGTCCTTGCCGGCATGGTCGTGGGAGTCGGAGGAATACTTTCACCTCTTCCCCTGTTAGATTCCCGTTGTGCTGTGACATCACCCTTATACACTGTGTAAAGCATACTTTTTAATTTATTTTGGAACTGCTGCATCCTTTCCGACTTGCGGTAATTAGGTAACATTTCAGGCACTTTATGCTTATACCGGGGGTCTAGTAGTGTGGACACCCAGTACAGGTCGTTCTCCTTCAGCTTTTTTTTATACTAGGGTCCCTCAACTGGCACGACAGCATGAAAGACCCCATTTGCACAAGGTTGGATGCTGAGCTACTCATGTCCCGTTCCTCGTCCTTATTGATCTCACTGAAGGTATCTTCTTTCCCCCATCCACGTACAACACCACGGGTACCAGATAGGTGACAACGAGCACCCTGGGATGCCTGTTGTGGTTGGTCTTCCTCCTCCTCCTCAAAGCCACATTCCTCCTCTGACTCCTCTTCCTCACAATCCTCTTCCAGCATTGCCACTGGTCCAGCAAGCGATGCTGATAAGGCTGTTTCTGGTGGTGATGGTGACCACAACTCTTCCTCTTCATGCTCATCTACGGCCTGATCCAGCACTCTTCGCAGGGCACGCTCCAGGAAGAAAACAAATGGTATGATGTCGCTGATGGTGCCTTCGGTGTGACTGACTAGGTTTGTCACCTCCTCAAAAGGACGCATGAGCCTACAGGCATTGCGCATGAGCGTCCAGTAACGTGGCAAAAAAATTCCCAGCTCCGCAGAGGCTGTCCTAGCACCCCGGTCATACAAATACTTGTTAATGGCTTTTTCTTGTTGGAGCAGGCGGTCGAACATTAGGAGTGTTGAATTCCAACATGTCAGGATGTCGCAAATCAAGCGCCTCACTGGCATGTTGTTTCGCCGCTGGATATCGGAAAAGTGCGCCATGGCTGTGTAGGAATGCCTCAAATGGCCACACACCTTCCTGGCCTGCTTCAGGATGTCCTGTAAGCCTGGGTACTTATGCACAAAGCGTTGTACGATCAGATTACACACATGTGCCATGCACTGCACATGTGTCAACTTGCCCAATTTCAATGCCGCCACCAAATTACTTCCGTTGTCAGAAACCACTTTGCCGATCTCCAGTTGGTGCGTAGTCAGCCACTGATCCACCTGTGCATTCAAGGCGGACAGGAGTGCTGGTCCGGTGTGACTCTCTGCTTTCAGGCAAGTCAACCCCAAGATGGCGTGACACTGCCGTATCCGGGATGTGGAATAGTACATGGGGAGCTGGAGTGGTGCCCTTTATGTGGAGCAAGACACAGTAGCAGAAGAGGACTCAGCCGAGGAGGTTATGGAAGAGGATGGAGTAGGAGGAGTAGAGGAGGTGGCAGCAGGCCTGCCTGCAAGTCGTGGCGGTGTCACCAACTCCTCTGCAGAGCCACGCATTCCATGCTTGTCAGCCATCAGCAGGTTTACCCAATGCGCAGTGTAGGTGATATACCTGCCCTGACCATGCTTTGCAGACCAGCTATCAGTGGTCAGATGGACCCTTGCCCCAACACTGTGTGCCAGACATGCCATTACTTCCTTTCGCACAATCGAGTACAGGTTGGGGATTGACTTTTGTGCAAAGAAATTTCGGCCGGGTACCTTCCACTGTGGTGTCCCAATAGCTACAAATTTTTTGAACGCCTCAGACTCCACCAGCTTGTATGGTAAAAGCTGGCGGGCTAAGAGTTCAGACAAGCCAGCTGTCAGATGCTGGGCAAGGGGGTGACTTTGTGACATTGGCTTCTTACGCTCAAACATGTCCTTGTCAGACACCTGACTGTGGGCAGATGAGCAGGAACTGCTCTGGAAGAGAGACGGAGTGGCGGATGGTTGAGAGGGGGCAAGGAGGACAGCAGTGGTTGACGTGGCTGAAGATGCTGGACCAGGAGGAGGATGGCGGCTTTGATTTTGTGTGCTGCTTCATGTGTTGATCCCATAGGCGTTTGTGATTTGAGATCACGTGCCTTCGCAAAGCAGTTGTACCTAGGTGGGTGTTGGACTTCCCACGACTCAGTTTCTTTTGGCACAGGTTGCTAATGGCATCGCTGTTGTCGGAGGCAGACACACAAAACAAATGCCACACTGCTGAGCTCTGCGATGACGGCATTCTGGTGGTAGCAACAGCATGCATTGATTGGCGTGCTGTCTGGCTGACCCAGGGTGCCGATGCATTCTGTCTGACTGTGCCACTAGCTCCTTGCGACGACCTCCCCCTGCTTCCAACTCATCTCCTCCTCCTCCTCTCTGTCTCCCAATCTTAACTTTCCCCCTGTTCTTCTTCTCTTCTAGCGGGCACCCACGTGACATCCACGGACGCATCGTCAACATCAACCGCTTCACTTGTATCTGACAAATCAACAAAGGAAGCAGCAGCGGGTACAACATCATCATCATCACACCGTACGTCCATGTCTGTAATGCTGCCTGACTGAGACATATCACTGTTATCTACATCCTCTGTCAATGATGGTTGCGCATCACTCATTTCTTTCAACTGATGTGTAAAAAACTCCTCTGACAGATTAAATGAAGCGGCTGTGGTGCTAGTGTTGGTGGCAGCGGCAGGCGGGCGAGTGGTAACTTGAGAGGTGCCCGAAGATAAGCTTCTTATGCTCAAACATGTCCTTGACAGACACCTGACTGTGGGCAGATGAGCAGGAACTGCTCCGGAAGAGAGATGGAGTGGTGGATGGTTGGATGGTTGAGAGGGGGCAAGGAGGACAGCAGTGGTTGAGGTGGCTGAAGATGCTGGACCAGGAGGAGGATGGCGGCTTTGAGTTTGTGTGCTGCTTCATGTGTTGATCCCATAGGCGTTTGTGATGTGAGATCATGTGCCTTCGCAAAGCAGTTGTACCTAGGTGGGTGCAGGAGGATGGTGCGTCAAGGTTTGGAGCGGAAGATATAGAAGATTGTGTGTCCTGTGTTAAAAAGTCAACTATGTCCTCAGAACTTTTCGAGTTCATGGGACGTGGCCTCTGAACACTGGGCTTTATTCTAGGGCCAAAGGGAATCACAGCACCACGACGGCACCTGCGGGGTGGCCTGACTCTGCCTGTCATTTTTTTTAAAATGTACACTTACACTTCTATTAAACAAGATATGAGTGGTGGCGCTGGGCAAGTGGGCACAGTATACACTGTGAGCCTGACACAAAAAAGCAGACTGATGTTTCACAGTCCAAAAAGTTTTGTTTTTGTTAAATTTACACTTACACTACTATTAAACAAGATATGAGTGGTGGCACTGGGCAAGTGGGCCCAGTATAAGCTGTGAGCCTGAAACATAAAAGCAGACTGATGTTTCACAGTCCAAATTTTTTTTTTTTTTAAATGTACACTTACACTACTATTAAACAAGATATGAGTGGTGGCACTGGGCAAGTGGGCACAGTATACGCTGTGAGCCTGACACAAAAAAGCAGACTGATGTTTCACAGTCCAAAAAGTTTTTATTTTTTTAAATTTACACTTACACTACTATTAAACAAGATAATATGAGTGGTGGCACTGGACAAGTGGTCCCAGTATAAGCTGTGAGCCTGACAAAAAGTTTTTTTTGTTTTTAAATGTACACTTACACTACTATTAAACAAGATATGAGTGGTGGCACTGGGCAAGTGGGCACAGTATACACTGTGAGCCTGACACAAAAAAGCAGACATGTTTCACAGTCCAAAAAGTTTTATTTGTTTTTAAATGTACACTTACACTACTATTAAACAAGATATGAGTGGTGGCACTGGGCAAGTGGGCAAAGTATACGCCGTGAGCCTGACACAAAAAAGCAGACTGATGTTTCACAGTCCAAAAAGTTTTGGTTTTTTTAAATGTACACTTACACTACTATTAAACAAGATATGAGTGGTGGCACTGGGCAAGTGGACACAGTATACACCTTGAGCCTGACACAAAAAAGCAGACTGATGTTTCACAGTCCAAAAAGTTTTTATTTTTTTAAATGTACACTTACACTACTATTAAACAAGATATGAGTGGTGGCACTGGGCAAGTGGGCCCAGTATAAGCTGTGAGCCTGACACAAAAAAGCAGACTGATGTTTCACAGTCCAAAAAGTTTTTTTTTGTTTTTAAATGTACACTTACACTACTATTAAACAAGATATGAGTGGTGGCACTGGGCAAGTGGGCACAGTATACGCTGTGAGCCTGACACAAAAAAGCAGACTGATGTTTCACAGTCCAAAAAGTTTTTATTTTTTTAAATGTACACTTACACTACTATTAAACAAGATATGAGTGGTGGCACTGGGCAAGTGGGCACAGTATACGCTGTGAGCCTGACACAAAAAAAGCAGACTGATGTTTCACAGTCCAAAAAGTTTTTATTTTTTTAAATTTACACTTACACTACTATTAAACAAGATAATATGAGTGGTGGCACTGGACAAGTGGTCCCAGTATAAGCTGTGAGCCTGACAAAAAGTTTTTTTTGTTTTTAAATGTACACTTACACTACTATTAAACAAGATATGAGTGGTGGCACTGGGCAAGTGGGCACAGTATACACTGTGAGCCTGACACAAAAAAGCAGACATGTTTCACAGTCCAAAAAGTTTTATTTGTTTTTAAATGTACACTTACACTACTATTAAACAAGATATGAGTGGTGGCACTGGGCAAGTGGGCAAAGTATACGCCGTGAGCCTGACACAAAAAAGCAGACTGATGTTTCACAGTCCAAAAAGTTTTTTTTTTTTTAAATGTACACTTACACTACTATTAAACAAGATATGAGTGGTGGCACTGGGCAAGTGGACACAGTATACACCTTGAGCCTGACACAAAAAAGCAGACTGATGTTTCACAGTCCAAAAAGTTTTTATTTTTTTAAATGTACACTTACACTACTATTAAACAAGATATGAGTGGTGGCACTGGGCAAGTGGGCCCAGTATAAGCTGTGAGCCTGACACAAAAAAGCAGACTGATGTTTCACAGTCCAAAAAGTTTTTTTTTGTTTTTAAATGTACACTTACACTACTATTAAACAAGATATGAGTGGTGGCACTGGGCAAGTGGGCACAGTATACGCTGTGAGCCTGACACAAAAAAGCAGACTGATGTTTCACAGTCCAAAAAGTTTTTATTTTTTTAAATGTACACTTACACTACTATTAAACAAGATATGAGTGGTGGCACTGGGCAAGTGGGCACAGTATACGCTGTGAGCCTGACACAAAAAAGCAGACTGATGTTTCACAGTCCAAAAAGTTTTTATTTTTTTAAATGTACACTTACACTACTATTAAACAAGATATGAGTGGTGGCACTGGGTAAGTGGGCCCAGTATAAGCTGTGAGCCTGAAACATAAAAGCAGACTGATGTTTCACAGTAACACCAAAGAAATACTGTATATAATACAATATTAAGGTAGCGCCACACAGCAATGAATATAGATGAGCAAAAACACCGTATGAATACAGTGTAGTAAAAGATAAGCAATTCACAATGTTATCCAAAAAAATAGACAATCAATCAAAAAATAAAAAATCAGAGAATCATATGAATCAAATGATAAAGTCCCCTTTAAAAAGTCATTCCAATATATGAGAAAGTCACATGTAATTCAAACTTCCCTTTTGGAGAGTCCTTGTCTGAATGCGTGTGTTTGCGGTGCAGCTCCCTTCCAATCACTGGTATGATCTCCGTGAGGTGTGGATCTGTAGGCAAAGAATCTGTAGAAACAGAAAGGGGTGTGGAGCGCAGCCAAGGGAAAACACACAGATCTAAGTGCAGATTAAAAAACACCTTTTTACTTTATTCAAAACAATAAAAACATCAGGATGTACACTTACAAGCTTCACCCTGAAACATATGAGGTATGTGCTGACACTCTGTATAAGTTGTCCAAAACACGGATAAACTGGATACTGTATAGTCAAAAAGTGTCTGTGTCCCACTGTGAGATAACCACTGAGCCTACTGTGAATGTATAGCTGACCGGGATAAGTGTATCCCTTTGTATCTGGTAAATAGCACTGAGAATCAAAGTCCCAATATCACAGTGCAGATACAGGTAGTGTACATCCTGATGTTTTTATTGTTTTGAATAAAGTGAAAAGGTGTTTTTTAATCTGCACTTAGATCTGTGTGTTTTCCCTTGGCTGCGCTCCACACCCCTTTCTGTTTCTACAGATTCTTTGCCTACTGATGTTTCACAGTCCAAAAAGTTTTTTTTGTTTTTAAATGTACACTTACACTACTATTAAACAAGATATGAGTGGTGGCACTGGGCAAGTGGGCACAGTATACGCTGTGAGCCTGACACAAAAAACAGACTCATGTTTCACAGTCCAAAAAGTTTTTATTTTTTTAAATGTACACTTACACTACTATTAAACAAGATATGAGTGGTGGCACTGGGCAAGTGGGCACAGTATACGCTGTGGGCCTGACACAAAAAAGCAGACTGATGTTTCACAGTCCAAAAAGTTTTTATTTTTTTAAATGTACACTTACACTACTATTAAACAAGATATGAGTGGTGCCACTGGGCAAGTGGGCACAGTATACGCTGTGAGCCTGACACAAAAAGCAGACTGATGTTTCACAGTCCAAAATTTTTTTTTTTTTAAATTTACACTACTGTTATACCAGATATGCATACAAAGAGAGAAGCGCTCTACCAGGAACGAACAATAGCTCAGTGGCTTGTTCTATGGCGATTTACCACCTGGAGGCAGCCTCTTTTAGACCAGTGTGCTTTTCACAGAAGAAAACTTTCCTGAAGTATATCAGTCTGATCCCGCCAAGTAAGGTCAGTCCAGCCCCGAAATACCAGGCAATTCTCCTCTGAACAAGGAACATGACAACCCCAGACGATCGTTTCGGCCTCCTATGGGCCTCGTCAGTGAGGTGCAGCCA
The DNA here is from genome assembly GCF_027579735.1 of Bombina bombina. NCBI lineage: Eukaryota > Metazoa > Chordata > Amphibia > Anura > Bombinatoridae > Bombina > Bombina bombina. Next base: position 751,519,373 of record NC_069501.1, on the reverse strand, counting down.
CATTCCTCTAAGCACACTGGGCAAGGAGTCCACGTCTGGTTTCCCCCATCACCCATAGGGAGACTTCCCCAGGGTTATAATAATTTGCATACAAAGAGAGAAGCGCTCTACCAGGAATGAACAATAGCTCAGTGGCTTGTTCTATGGCGATTTACCACCTGGAGGCAGCCTCTTTTAGACCAGTGTGCTTTTCACAGAAGAAAACTTTCCTGAAGTATATCAGTCTGATCCCGCCAAGTAAGGTCAGTCCAGCCCCGAAATACCAGGCAATTCTCCTCTGAACAAGGAACATGACAACCCCAGACGATCGTTTCGGCCTCCTATGGGCCTCGTCAGTGAGGTGCAGCCACATTCCTCTAAGCACACTGGGCAAGGAGTCCACGTCTGGTTTCCCCCATCACCCATAGGGAGACTTCCCCAGGGTTATAATAATTTGCATACAAAGAGAGAAGCGCTCTACCAGGAACGAACAATAGCTCAGTGGCTTGTTCTATGGCGATTTACCGCCTGGAGGCAGCCTCTTTTAGACCAGTGTGCTTTTCACAGAAGAAAACTTTCCTGAAGTATATCAGTCTGATCCCGCCAAGTAAGGTCAGTCCAGCCCCGAAATACCAGGCAACTCTCCTCTGAACAAGGAACATGACAACCCCAGACGATCGTTTCGGCCTCCTATGGGCCTCGTCAGTGAGGTGCAGCCACATTCCTCTAAGCACACTGGGCAAGGAGTCCACGTCTGGTTTCCCCCATCACCCATAGGGAGACTTCCCCAGGGTTATAATAATTTGCATACAAAGAGAGAAGCGCTCTACCAGGAACGAACAATAGCTCAGTGGCTTGTTCTATGGCGATTTACCACCTGGAGGCAGCCTCTTTTAGACCAGTGTGCTTTTCACAGAAGAAAACTTTCCTGAAGTATATCAGTCTGATCCCGCCAAGTAAGGTCAGTCCAGCCCCAAAATACCAGGCAATTCTCCTCTGAACAAGGAACATGACAACCCCAGACGATCGTTTCGGCCTCCTATGGGCCTCGTCAGTGAGGTGCAGCCACATTCCTCTAAGCACACTGGGCAAGGAGTCCACGTCTGGTTTCCCCCATCACCCATAGGGAGACTTCCCCAGGGTTATAATAATTTGCATACAAAGAGAGAAGCGCTCTACCAGGAACGAACAATAGCTCAGTGGCTTGTTCTATGGCGATTTACCACCTGGAGGCAGCCTCTTTTAGACCAGTGTGCTTTTCACAGAAGAAAACTTTCCTGAAGTATATCAGTCTGATCCCGCCAAGTAAGGTCAGTCCAGCCCCGAAATACCAGGCAATTCTCCTCTGAACAAGGAACATGACAACCCCAGATGATCGTTTCGGCCTCCTATGGGCCTCGTCAGTGAGGTGCAGCCACATTCCTCTAAGCACACTGGGCAAGGAGTCCACGTCTGGTTTCCCCCATCACCCATAGGGAGACTTCCCCAGGGTTATAATAATTTGCATACAAAGAGAGAAGCGCTCTACCAGGAACGAACAATAGCTCAGTGGCTTGTTCTATGGCGATTTACCACCTGGAGGCAGCCTCTTTTAGACCAGTTATAGGCAGGATCAGACTGATATACTACAGGAAAGTTCTACTCTGTGAAAAGCATTGCTGGGCTAAAAGAAGTTGCACCCAGGTGGTAAATCGCCATAGAACAGGCTAACAATGGTATTGAGCTGGTTGTTCGTTCCTGTGAGTGCATTTCTCTCTGTGTGTATTTAGTCTCCCTATGGGAAAAAGGGGAAACCAGACGTGGACTCCTTGCTCAGTGTGCTTAGAGGAATACTGCTACACCTCACTGACGAGGCCCAATGAAGGCCGAAACGATCGTCTGGGGTTGCTTTATTCCTTGTTCAGAGAGGAATTGCCTGGTATTTCGGTGCTGGACTGACCGTAATAGGCAGGATCAGACTGATATACTACAGGAAAGTTCTACTCTGTGAAAAGCATTGCTGGGCTAAAAGAAGTTGCACCCAGGTGGTAAATCGCCATAGAACAGGCTAACAATGGTATTGAGCTGGTTGTTCGTTCCTGTGAGTGCATTTCTCTCTGTGTGTATTTAGTCTCCCTATGGGAAAAAGGGGAAACCAGACGTGGACTCCTTGCTCAGTGTGCTTAGAGGAATACTGCTACACCTCACTGACGAGGCCCAATGAAGGCCGAAACGATCGTCTGGGGTTGCTTTATTCCTTGTTCAGAGAGGAATTGCCTGGTATTTCGGTGCTGGACTGACCGTAATAGGCAGGATCAGACTGATATACTACAGGAAAGTTCTACTCTGTGAAAAGCATTGCTGGGCTAAAAAAAGTTGCACCCAGGTGGTAAATCGCCATAGAACAGGCTAACAATGGTATTGAGCTGGTTGTTCGTTCCTGTGAGTGCATTTCTCTCTGTGTGTAGTTATACCAGATATGAGTGGTGGCACTGGGCAAGTGGGCCTGGCACACACGCTGGCAGGCAGGCAGGCAACTGCAATTAGATTACACAAGCAGACTGATGTTTCATAGTCAAATTTTTTTTTTTTTTTAATTTACACTACTGTTACACCAGATATGAGTGGTGGCACTGGGCAAGTGGGCCTGGCATACACGTTGGCAGGCAGGCAACTGCAATTAGATTTAGATTACACTAGCAGACTGATGTTTCACAGTCAAAAAAGTTTTTTTTTTTAAATTTACACTACTGTTACACCAGATATGAGTGGTGGCACTGGGCTAGTGGGCCTGGCACACACGCTGGCAGGCAGGCAGGCAACTGCAATTAGATTACACAAGCAGTCTGATGTTTCACAGTCAATTTTTTTTTTTTTTTAAATTTACACTACTGTTACACCAGATATGAGTGGTGGCACTGGGCAAGTGGGCCTGGCACACACGCTGGCTGGCAGGCAACTGCAATTAGATTACACTAGCAGACTGATGTTTCACAGTCAAAAAAGTTTTTTTTTTTAAATTTACACTAGTGTTACACCAGATATGAGTGGTGGCACTGGGTAAGTGGGCCTGGCACACACGCTGGCAGGCAGGCAACTGCAATTAGATTACACTAGCAGACTGATGTTTCACAGTCAAAAAAGTTTTTTTTTTAAATTTACACTACTGTTACACCAGATAAGAGTGGTGGCACTGGGAAGTGGCTTGGCAGGCAGGCAACTGCAATTAGATTACACAGGAAAAAACAAAAAACAGACTGATGTTCTAGCCCTAAAAAGGGCTTTTTGGGGTGCTGTCCTTACAGCAGAGATCAGATGAGTCCTTCAGGACTGTAGTGGACACTGAATACACTAGCCTAGCTATCAATTTCCATATTAAATCACCAGCAGCTACACTGTCCCTCCTCTCACTAACAATGCAGCTTCCGAATGAATCTAAAATGGCTGCTGTCCTGGAGCTGGGAGGGTCTGAGAGGGAGGGTCTGCTGCTGATTGGCTGGAATGTGTCTGCAGACTGTGAGATACGGGGTCAAAGTTTACTCAATGATGACAAATAGGGGGCGGATCGAACATCGCATATGTTCGCCCGCCATTGCGAACACGAACAAGCTATGTTCGCCAGGAACTATTCTCCGGCGAACTATTCGCGACATCACTATTCATAATGAAATTGAATATACACATTCGAATTTCAATTGTGTAACATTCCCTTTAACAAATACTATTCAGAAGTCCAATAGTTCATGTGATAAGGATTTTAATAAATTGATACATAATAGATAAAAATATATCAATTTAAATGTTTCTATTTCGAATATTGCATAATTCAAATATTACATTTAAAGAGAGCATTAGAAATACTATTACAAATATATAGATTCAAATTTTGTTGAATTTGAAAATTGCATAACTCGAAATTTTACATTTTAAGAGAGCATTAGAAATACAATTACAAATATATAGATACCAATTTTTCGAATTCAAATATTGCATAATTTGAATATTATATTTAAAAAGAGCATACAAATACTATAAAAAAATATATAGATTCAAATTTTCAAATTCAAATATTGAATAATTTGAATCAAATTATTATTAGGAAGATATTTTACCTCACATTTTTTTTCAGTTCACCAGAGTAAATGCTCTGTGAATAGTTATACTTTAGCTACTGAC